>NW_024470763.1:0-117505 GCF_017639515.1 Carcharodon carcharias
AGGGGCTGACACTGCCAGACCTGCTGGTCTTTTCCAGCACTAACCCCCCAGGAGGGGCCAAACAGAACCCAGAGACTCCTTTACCCAACACAAACACACACACACCAACAAACTCCTCAGATCGAGTTGAAAACATTTTATTGTTCTATTATAACTGTAGCTTTAAAAATTGCAAGTCCTTGCTGAAGCCTTTTTGCCCCCTACTAGGCCCTGTACCATGGTTACAAAAAACAAGCTGCTTTTTAAAACAGGGTGAGATTTATTTTGAGGGTTAATCTTTAAACCTAAACAATGACAAGCACTAGGGTCCAAGACAAGACCCCCCTCCTCCTCCGAACCTCCCAATCTCGGAAACACCCCCTCATCTCACAGAGCGTAGGGATAGGACGATCGGAGTGGGGGCGGGGGGGGGGGGTGGTTGCGGGCTGGTGGGGGAACTAAATCCAGGCAAACACTGGACCTGGAACAGGCTGACACATCCCCACCACTCCTGGACACAGCCAACAACCAGGGCTAAAAGTAGAGAGAAAGAGAAAGGGAATTAAAATAACCCTCGAGGAACATGCAGAGGGCTGGATGTTAAACTCAGTCCCACAAGTGACCCACATCAGCCCAATTCCCCACCTCACATCTCAGTCAAAACAAGTTTTAAAATCTTCCCAGAGAGTATCTGTACAAACTGGAGAAAGGACAAACCATGCGGACACACAAAGGCAAATAGAGTCACTGACCTCTTCCTGAGAGCAGTGCAATGACTGCAGTGACTGGACAGACGGCTGACCTGGTGGCCAGCCCCATGTGCTGATCCCTTGCTGATCACTGTCGCTCCCCATTCCTCCAAGGAGCAACTTTCACCTTGGTTCCACCAAGCACATCACAGACACACACACACACACAACACATACTACACACACACACACAGACACACTACAATACACAGAGATACCGGGACACACTACACACGCCCAGGGACACAATACATACACAGAGATACCGGGACACACTACACACGCCAGGGACACACTACATACACACATGCACACAGACACAGAGACATGCTACACGCACAGAGATACAGACACAGATACATGCTACAGCCACCACGGAGACACACACACATACACAGACAGAGACACCCTACATACACAGACACACTACGCACACACACACAGATACATGCTACACGCACACACACACACAGACACACATACAGACAGAGACACACCATCCCACATACACACGCAGACACACACACACAAACACAGACAGGCACCATTCTGTCCAGCAGCAATTATTTTCATTTAAAAAATATATAAACGCTCCTAACGCTCCCCCAGATTGGAAGGTAGCCCCTGTGGGTTGCAGGTCCCAGGCTCAATCTGACTGTGGTCTCCATCTGCAGCAGAATGGTATCCATGTATTCCACCAACATTCCCATTTCTGGAGAGCTCCAGGATCTCCAGCTTTCTGACCAACATCTCACCTCCGCCCAGGCCCCACTCCCGTAGTCCCTAACACGGGGGGGCGGAGTTCCTGCGGCCAAGATTTTACACCTCAATGAGCGAGAGCGTGCACAGGGGAGCGCGCGGGAGAGAGAGCGTGCGCGGGAGAGACAGCGTGCGCGGGAGAGACAGCGTGCGCGGGAGAGCACAGGGGAGTGCGCCGGGAGAGACCGCGTGCGCGGGAGAGCACAGGGGAGAGTGCACGGGAGAGAGAGCGTGCATGGGGAGCGCGGGAGAGAGAGCGTTCGCGTGAGAGACAGCGTGCACGGGAGAGACAGCATGTGCGGGAGAGAGAGCGTGTACGGGGGAGCGCAGGGGAGAGTGTGTGGGAGAGAGAGTGTGCACTGGGGAGCGCGGGAGAGAGAGCGTGCACGGGAGAGACAGCGTGTGCGGGAGAGAGAGTGAGCGCGGGAGAGCACAGGGGAGAGTGCGTGGGAGAGGAGTGTGCACGTGGGGAGCGCGGGTGAGGAGTGCGTGGGAGAGAGTGTGCACGGGGGGGGATGTGCGCAGGGAAGAGAGTGCGCAGTAGAGAGAGCGTGCACAGGGAGCGAAGGGGAGAGTGCACGGGAGGGGAGAAAGAGCTTGCACGGAAGAGAGAGCGTGCACAGGAGAGAGTGCGTGGGAGAGAGAGTGTGCACGGGGGAGCGCAGTGGGAGAGTGCGCAGTAGAGAGAGTCGGTGGTGCACAGGTGAGCGAAGGGGAGAGTGCACGGGAGAGAAAGAGCGTGCACGGGAGAGAGCGTGCACAGGGGAGTGCGTGGGAGAGAGAGTGTGCACGGGGGAGCGCAGGGGACAGTGCGCAGTAGAGAGAGCGTGCACAGGTGAGCGAAGGGGAGAGTGCACGGGAGAGAAAGAGCGTGCACGGGAGAGAGAGCGTGCACAGGGGAGAGTGCGTGGGAGAGAGAGTGTGCACGGGGGAGCGCAGGGGAGAGTGCGCAGTAGAGAGAGCGTGCACAGGTGAGCGAAGGGGAGAGTGCACGGGAGAGAAAGAGCGTGCACGGAGAGAGAGCGTGCACAGGGGAGAGTGCGTGGGAGAGAGAGTGTGCACGGAGGAGCACAGGGGAGAGTGCGCAGTAGAGAGAGCGAGCACAGGTGAGCGAAGGGGAGAGTGCACGGGAGAGAAAGAGCGTGCACGGGAGAGAGAGTGTGCACAGGGGAGAGTGCGTGGGAGAGAGAGTGTGCACGGGGGAGCGCAGGGGAGAGTGCGCAGTAGAGAGAGCGTGCACAGGTGAGCGAAGGGGAGAGTGCACGGGAGAGAAAGAGCGTGCACGGGAGAGAGAGCGTGCACAGGGGAGAGTGCGTGGGAGAGAGAGTGTGCACGGAGGAGCGCAGGGGAGAGTGCGCAGTAGAGAGAGCGTGCACAGGTGAGCGAAGGGGAGAGTGCACGGGAGAGAAAGAGCGTGCACGGGAGAGAGAGCGTGCACAGGGGAGAGTGCGTGGGAGAGAGAGTGTGCACGGGGGAGCGCAGGGGAGAGTGCGCAGTAGAGAGAGCGTGCACAGGTGAGCGAAGGGGAGAGTGCACGGGAGAGAAAGAGCGTGCACGGGAGAGAGAGCGTGCACAGGGAGAGTGCGTGGGAGAGTGTGCACGGGGAGCGCAGGGGAGAGTGCGCAGTAGAGAGAGCGTGCACAGGTGAGCGAAGGGGAGAGTGCACGGGAGAGAAAGAGCGTGCACAGGGGAGAGTGCGTGGGAGAGAGAGTGTGCACGGGGGAGCGCAGGGGAGAGTGCGCAGTAGAGAGAGGGTGCACAGGTGAGCGAAGGGGAGAGTGCACGGGAGAGAAAGAGCGTGCACGGGAGAGAGAGCGTGCACAGGGGAGAGTGCGTGGGAGAGAGAGTGTGCACGGGGGAGCGCAGGGGAGAGTGCGCAGTAGAGAGAGCGTGCACAGGTGAGCGAAGGGGAGAGTGCACGGGAGAGAAGAGCGTGCACGGGAGAGAGAGCGTGCACAGGGGAGAGTGCGTGGGAGAGAGAGTGTGCACGGGGGAGCGCAGGGGAGAGTGCGCAGTAGAGAGAGCGTGCACAGGTGAGCGAAGGGAGAGTGCACGGGAGAGAAAGAGCGTGCACGGGAGAGAGAGCGTGCACAGGGAGAGTGCGTGGGAGAGAGAGTGTGCACGGGGGAGCGCAGGGGAGAGTGCGCAGTAGAGAGAGCGTGCACAGGTGAGCGAAGGGGAGAGTGTACGGGAGAGAAAGAGCGTGCACGGGAGAGAGAGCGTGCACAGGGGAGAGTGCGCGGGAGAGAGAGGCTGCACAGGAGAGCGCATGGGAGAGTGCGGGAGAGACAGCGTGCACGGAGAGCGCGCGGGAGAGTGTGCACAGGGGCGAGCAGGGGGAGTGTGCGGGAGAGAGAGCGTACGGAAGAGCGAGTGTGCGCAGGGGAGAGTGCACGGGAGAGAGAGTGTGCACGGGGAGCGCAGGGGAGAGTGCGCAGTAGAGAGAGCGTGCACAGGTGAGCGAAGGGGAGAGTGCACGGGAGAGAAAGAGCGTGCACGGGAGAGAGAGCGTGCACAGGGGAGAGTGCGTGGGAGAGAGAGTGTGCACGGGGGAGCGCAGGGGAGAGTGCGCAGTAGAGAGAGCGTGCACAGGTGAGCGAAGGGAGAGTGCACGGGAGAGAAAGAGCGTGCACGGGAGAGAGAGCGTGCACAGGGGAAGTGCGTGGGAGAGAGAGTGTGCACGGGGGAGCGCAGGGGAGAGTGCGCAGTAGAGAGAGCGTGCACAGGTGAGCGAAGGGGAGAGTGCACGGGAGAGAAAGAGCGTGCACGGGAGAGAGAGCGTGCACAGGGGAGAGTGCGCGGGAGAGAGAGGCTGCACAGGAGAGCGCATGGGAGAGTGCGGGAGAGACAGCGTGCACGGGAGAGCGCGCGGGAGAGTGTGCACAGGGGCGAGCAGGGGGGAGTGTGCGGAGAGAGAGCGTACGGAAGAGCGAGTGTGCGCAGGGAGAGTGCACGGGAGAGAGAGTGCACGGGGAGCGCAGGGGAGAGTGCGCAGTAGAGAGAGCGTGCACAGGTGAGCGAAGGGGAGAGTGCACGGGAGAGAAAGAGCGTGCACGGGAGAGAGAGCGTGCACAGGGGAGAGTGCGTGGGAGAGAGAGTGTGCACGGGGGAGCGCAGGGGAGAGTGCGCAGTAGAGAGAGCGTGCACAGGTGAGCGAAGGGGACAGTGCACGGGAGAGAAAGAGCGTGCACGGGAGAGAGAGCGTGCACAGGGAGAGTGCGCGGGAGAGAGAGGCTGCACAGGAGAGCGCATGGGAGAGTGCGGGGAGACAGCGGGCACGGGAGAGCGCGCGGGAGAGTGTGCACAGGGGCGAGCAGGGGGGAGTGTGCGGGAGAGAGAGCGTACGGAAGAGCGAGTGTGCGCAGGGAGAGTGCACGGAGAGAGAGGGTGCACGGGAGAGCACAGGGGAGAGTGCACAGGAGAAAGAGCGTGCACGGGGGAGCGCAGGGGAGAGTGCACGGCAGAGAGCGTGTGCACGGGGGAGTGCAGGGGAGAGTGCACGGGAGAGAGAGCATGCACGGGAGAGTACAGGGGAGAGTGCACAGGAGAAAGAGCGTGCACGGGGGAGTGCAGGGGAGAGTGCACGGGAGACAGCGTGCACGGGGGAGTGCAGGGGAGAGTGCACGGGAGACAGCGTGCACGGGGGAGTGCAGGGGAGAGTGCACGGGAGCCAGCGTGCACGGGGGAGTGCAGGGGAGAGTGCACGGGAGAGACAGAGATAAAAGGGGAGCTCAGGATGTGCTGAGTTACACAGATTCATACCCAACTGCATCCAGCTCTGTATCAGTGACCGGAGTGGACAGGGATTGGGTTAGGAAGTGATGATAATCCAAGGGACTGGACGGAGGGTAACAAGGGAGCAGGGAGTCTGGGGAGGTGGAAAAGGACAGCTCTGGAGGCATTCGATACGGACAATCCCTCCGTGCCTACGAGAATCCTGTGTATACAGAGAGGGGGGGAATGCTGCAGTCGCTGGAGGAGGAGCTTTACAGGGAAAACAGGAAAACACCAACAACCTGGAATGTCGACTGGAGGGACAGAAAGGCAACCGGCAAAAACAAACAGATAAATATGTCGCTGGAGAATTCTCCTCTGCACATGTTGATCAAACATGGAAAGCAGGGGCTTGCTCAGGCTTGGACTCTGGTCCCGGTCACAGCCACTTCCTGGAAAGCTGCATCACAACGGACCATCCGCATCCTCCAAATCCTACAGGAGCAAAAAGAGCGGAATAGGAAGAACTGGAGGAGGGCAAAGTGTCAATCACACTCCACAAACACACAAACCCCAGGGCAGCACAAGCACAGGAGTCAGGGAGTCACTGTCGGGGGTGGGGGGAGGGGGAGGCAGGGAGTCACTGTCGGGGGTGGGGGGAGGGGGAGGCAGGGAGTCACTGTCGGGTGGGGGGGAGGGGGAGGCAGGAGTCACTGTCGGGGGGTGGGGGGAGGGGGAGGCAGGGAGTCACTGTCGGGGGTGGGGGGAGGGAGCAGGGAGTCACTGTCGGGGGTGGGGGGAGGGGGAGGCAGGGAGTCACTGTAGGGGGTGGGGGGAGAGGGGGAGGCAGGAGTCACTGTCGGGGGTGGGGGGAGGGGGAGGCAGGGAGTCACTGTCGGGTGGGGGGAGGGGAGGCAGGGAGTCACTGTCGGAGTTTTGGGGGGAGTGAGGAGTGAGGGAGTCACTGTCGGAGTTTTGGGGGGGGAGTGAGGAGTGAGGGAGTCACTTCGGAGTTTTGGGGGGAGTGAGGTTGAGGGGAGTCACTGTCGGAGTTTTGGGGGGAGTGAGGAGTGAGGGAGTCACTGTCGGAGTTTTGGGGAGGGAGGTGAGGAGTGAGGGAGTCACTGTCGGAGTTTTGGGGGGAGTGAGGAGTGAGGGAGTCACTGTCGGAGTTTTGGGGAGGAGTGAGGAGTGAGGGAGTCACTGTCGGAGTTTTGGGGGGGAGTGAGGAGTGAGGGAGTCACTGTCGGAGTTTTGGGGAGGGAGTGAGGAGTGAGGGAGTCACTGTCGGAGTTTTGGGGAGGGAGTGAGGAGTGAGGGAGTCACTGTCGGAGTTTTGGGGGGAGTGAGGAGTGAGGGAGTCACTGTCGGAGTTTTGGGGAGAGGGAGTGAGGAGTGAGGGAGTCACTGTCGGAGTTTTGGGGAGAGAGTGAGGAGTGAGGGAGTCACTGTCGGAGTTTTGGGGAGGGGGAGTGAGGAGTGAGGGAGTCACTGTCGAGTTTTGGGGAGGGAGTGGGGAGTGAGGGAGTCACTGTCGGAGTTTTGGGGAGGGAGTGAGGAGTGAGGGAGTCACTGTCGGAGTTTTGGGGGAGGAGTGAGGAGTGAGGGAGTCCTGTCGGAGTTTTGGGGAGGGAGTGAGGAGTGAGGGGAGTCACTGTCGGAGTTTTGGGAGGGAGTGAGGAGTGAGGGAGTCACTGTCGGAGTTTTGGGGGGGAGTGAGGAGTGAGGGAGTCACTGTCGGAGTTTTGGGGGAGTGAGGAGTGAGGGAGTCACTGTCGGAGTTTTGGGGGGGAGTGAGGAGTGAGGGAGTCACTGTCGGAGTTTTGGGGAGGGAGTGAGGAGTGAGGGAGTCACTGTCGGAGTTTTGGGGGGAGTGAGGAAGTGAGGGAGTCACTGTCGGAGTTTTGGGGGGAGTGAGGAGTGAGGGAGTCACTGTCGGAGTTTTAGGGGGAGTGAGGAGGGTGAGGGAGTCACTGTCGGAGTTTTGGGGAGGGAGTGAGGAGTGAGGAGTCACTGTCGGAGTTTTGGGGGGGGAGTGAGGAGTGAGGGAGTCACTGTCGGAGGTTTTGGGGGGGAGTGAGGAGTGAGGGAGTCACTGTCGGAGTTTTGGGGAGGAGTGAGGAGTGAGGGAGTCACTGTCGGAGTTTTGGGGAGGGAGTGAGGAGTGAGGGAGTCACTGTCGGAGTTTTGGGGGGAGTGAGGAGTGAGGGAGTCACTGTCGGAGTTTTGGGGGGAGTGAGGAGTGAGGGAGTCACTGTCGGAGTTTTGGAGGGAGTGAGGAGTGAGGGAGTCACTGTCGGAGTTTTGGAGGGAGTGAGGAGTGAGGGAGTCACTGTCGGAGTTTTGGGGGGAGTGAGGAGTGAGGGAGTCACTGTCGGAGTTTTGGGGGAGGAGTGAGGAGTGAGGGAGTCACTGTCGGGAGTTTGGGGAGGGAGTGAGGAGTGAGGGAGTCACTGTCGGAGTTCTTGGGGGGAGTGTGAGTGAGGGAGTCACTGTCGGAGTTTTGGGGGGAGTGAGGAGTGAGGGAGTCACTGTCGGAGTTTTGGGGGGAGTGAGGAGTGAGGGAGTCACTGTCGGAGTTTTTGGGGAGGGATGTGAGGAGTGAGGGAGTCACTGTCGGAGTTTTGGCGGAGGGGATGAGGAGTGTGGGAGTCACTGTCGGAGTTTTGGGGAGGGAGTGAGGAGTGAGGGAGTCACTGTCGGAGTTTTGGGGGAGGTGAGGAGTGAGGGAGTCACTGTCGGAGTTTTGGGAGGAGTGAGGAGTGAGGGAGTCACTGTCGGAGTTTTGGGGAGGGGAGTGAGGAGTGAGGGAGTCACTGTCGGAGTTTTGGGGGAGGGAGTGAGGAGTGAGGGAGTCACTGTCGGAGTTTTGGGGGGGAGTGAGGAGTGAGGGAGTCACTGTCGGAGTTTTGGGGGGGAGTGAGGAGTGAGGGAGTCACTGTCGGAGTTTTGGGGAGGGGAGTGAGGAGTGAGGGAGTCACTGTCGGAGTTTTGGGGGGGGTGAGGAGTGAGGGAGTCACTGTCGGAGTTTTGGGGGGGAGTGAGGAGTGAGGGAGTCACTGTCGGAGTTTTGGGGGGAGTGAGGAGTGAGGGAGTCACTGTCGGAGTTTTGGGGGGAGTGAGGAGTGAGGGAGTCACTGTCGGAGTTTTGGGAGGGGAGTGAGGAGTGAGGGAGTCACTGTCGGAGTTTTGGGGAGGGGAGTGAGGAGTGAGGGAGTCACTGTCGGAGTTTTGGGGGGGAAGTGAGGAGTGAGGGAGTCACTGTCGGAGTTTTGGGGGGGAGTGAGGAGTGAGGGAGTCACTGTCGGAGTTTTGGGGAGGGAGTGAGGAGTGAGGGAGTCACTGTCGGAGTTTTGGGGAGGGAGTGAGGAGTGAGGGAGTCACTGTCGGAGTTTTGGGGAGGGAGTGAGGAGTGAGGGAGTCACTGTCGGAGTTTTGGGAGGGAGTGAGGAGTGAGGGAGTCACTGTCGGAGTTTTGGGGAGGGAAGTGAGGAGTGAGGGAGTCACTGTCGGAGTTTTGGGGAGGGGAGTGAGGAGTGAGGGAGTCACTGTCGGAGTTTTGGGGAGGGAGTGAGGAGTGAGGGAGTCACTGTCGGAGTTTTGGGGGGGAGTGAGGAGTGAGGGAGTCACTGTCGGAGTTTTGGGAGGGAGTGAGGAGTGAGGGAGTCACTGTCGGAGTTTTGGGGAGGGGAGTGAGGAGTGAGGGAGTCACTGTCGGAGTTTTGGGGGGAGTGAGGAGTGAGGGAGTCACTGTCGGAGTTTTGGGGGGAGTGAGGAGTGAGGGAGTCACTGTCGGAGTTTTGGGGGGGGAGTGAGGAGTGAGGGAGTCACTGTCGGAGTTTTGGGGGGGAGTGAGGAGTGAGGGAGTCACTGTCGGAGTTTTGGGGAGGGGAGTGAGGAGTGAGGGAGTCACTGTCGGAGTTTTGGGGGGAGTGAGGAGTGAGGGAGTCACTGTCGGAGTTTTGGGGGGAGTGAGGAGTGAGGGAGTCACTGTCGGAGTTTTGGGGGGAGTGAGGAGTGAGGGAGTCACTGTCGGAGTTTTGGGGGGGAGTGAGGAGTGAGGGAGTCACTGTCGGAGTTTTGGGGGGGGGAGTGAGGAGTGAGGGAGTCACTGTCGGAGTTTTGGGGGGAGTGAGGAGTGAGGGAGTCACTGTCGGAGTTTTGGGGAGGGAGTGAGGAGTGAGGGAGTCACTGTCGGAGTTTTGGGGAGGGGGAGTGAGGAGTGAGGGAGTCACTGTCGGAGTTTTGGGGAGGGAGTGAGGAGTGAGGGAGTCACTGTCGGAGTTTTGGGGAGGGGGAGTGAGGAGTGAGGGAGTCACTGTCGGAGTTTTGGGGAGGGAGTGAGGAGTGAGGGAGTCACTGTCGGAGTTTTGGGGGGAGTGAGGAGTGAGGGAGTCACTGTCGGAGTTTTGGGGAGGGGGAGTGAGGAGTGAGGGAGTCACTGTCGGAGTTTTGGGGGGAGTGAGGAGTGAGGGAGTCACTGTCGGAGTTTTGGGGACGGGGAGTGAGGAGTGAGGGAGTCACTGTCGGAGTTTTGGGGAGGGAGTGAGGAGTGAGGGAGTCACTGTCGGAGTTTTGGGGAGGGAGTGAGGAGTGAGGGAGTCACTGTCGGAGTTTTGGGGGGAGGGAGTGAGGAGTGAGGGAGTCACTGTCGGAGTTTTGGGGGGGAGTGAGGAGTGAGGGAGTCACTGTCGGAGTTTTGGGGGGAGTGAGGAGTGAGGGAGTCACTGTCGGAGTTTTGGGGGGAGTGAGGAGTGAGGGAGTCACTGTCGGAGTTTTGGGGGGAGTGAGGAGTGAGGGAGTCACTGTCGGAGTTTTGGGGAGGGAGTGAGGAGTGAGGGAGTCACTGTCGGAGTTTTGGGGTGGGAGTGAGGAGTGAGGGAGTCACTGTCGGAGTTTTGGGGGGAGTGAGGAGTGAGGGAGTCACTGTCGGAGTTTTGGGGGGGAGTGAGGAGTGAGGGAGTCACTGTCGGAGTTTTGGGGGGAGTGTGGAGTGAGGGAGTCACTGTCGGAGTTTTGGGGTGGGGGAGTGAGGAGTGAGGGAGTCACTGTCGGAGTTTTGGGGGGGAGTGGAGGAGTGAGGGAGTCACTGTCGGGAGTTTTGGGAGAGGGAGTGAGGAGTGAGGGAGTCACTGTCGGAGTTTTTGGGGGAGGAGTGAGGAAGTGAGGGAGTCACTGTCGGAGTTTTGGGGAGAGTGTGAGGAGTGAGGAGTCACTGTCGGAGTTTTGGGGAGGGATGTGAGGAGTGAGGGAGTCACTGTCGAGAGTTTTGGGGAGGGAGTGAGGAGTGAGGGAGTCACTGTCGGAGTTTTTGGGGAGGGAGTGAGGAGTGAGGGAGTCACTGTCGGAGTTTTGGGGTGGGAGTGAGGAGTGAGGGAGTCACTGTCGGAGTTTTGGGAGGACGTGAGGAGTGAGGGTGTCACTGTCGGAGTTTTGGAGGGAGTGAGGAGTGAGGGAGTCACTGTCGGAGTTTTGGGGAGGGAGTGAGGAAGTGAGGGAGTCACTGTCGGAGTTTTGGGAGGGAGTGAGGAGTGAGGGAGTCACTGTCGGAGTTTGGGGACGGAGTGAGGAGTGAGGGAGTCACTGTCGGACGTTTTGGGGAGGGAGTGAGGAGTGAGGGAGTCACTGTCGGAGTTTGGGGAGGAGATAGTGAGGAAGTGAGGGAGTCACTGTCGGAGTTTTGGGGGGAGGAGGAGTGAGGAGTGAGGGAGTCACTGTCGAGATTTGGGGAGGGAGTGGGGAGTGAGGGAGTCACTGTCGGAATTTTGGGGAGGGAGTGGGGAGTGAGGGAGTCACTGTCGGAGTTTTGGGGGGAGTGAGGAGTGAGGGAGTCACTGTCGGAGTTTTGGGGAGGGAGTGAGGAGTGAGGGAGTCACTGTCGGAGTTTTGGTGGGAGTGAGGAGTGAGGGAGTCACTGTCGGAGTTTTGGGGAGGGGGAGTGAGGAGTGAGGGAGTCACTGTCGGAGTTTTGGGGAGAGGGAGTGAGGAGTGAGGAGTCACTGTCGGAGTTTTGGGGGGGAGTGAGGAGTGAGGGAGTCACTGTCGGAGTTTTGGGGGGAGTGAGGAGTGAGGGAGTCACTGTCGGAGTTTTGGGGGGAAGTGAGGAGTGAGGGAGTCACTGTCGGAGTTTTGGGGGAGTGAGGAGTGAGGGAGTCACTGTCGGAGTTTTGGGGGGGAGTGAGGAGTGAGGGAGTCACTGTCGGAGTTTTGGGGAGAGGGAAGTGAGGAGTGAGGGAGTCACTGTCGGAGTTTTGGGGGGGAGTGAGGAGTGAGGGAGTCACTGTCGGAGTTTTGGGGGGAGTGAGGAGTGAGGGAGTCACTGTCGGAGTTTTGGGGGGGAGTGAGGAGTGAGGGAGTCACTGTCGGAGTTTTGGGGAGGGACGTGAGGAGTGAGGGAGTCACTGTCGGAGTTTTGGGAGGGAGTGAGCGAGTGAGAGGAGTCACTGTCGGAAGTTTTGGGGGGAGTGAGGAGTGAGGGAGTCACTGTCGGACGTTTTGGGAGGAGTGAGGAGTGAGGGAGTCACTGTCGGAGTTTTGGGGAGGGGAAGTGAGGAGTGAGGGAGTCACTGTCGGAGTTTTGGGGAGGGAGTGAGGAGTGAGGGAGTCACTGTCGAGAGTTTTGGGGGGAGTGAGGAGTGAGGGAGTCACTGTCGGAGTTTTGGGCGGGAGTGAGGAGAGTGAGGGAGTCACTGTCGGAGTTTTTGGGAGGGAGTGAGGAGTGAGGGAGTCAACTGTCGGAGTTTTGGGGGGGAGTGAGGAGTGAGGGAGTCACTGTCGGAGTTTTGGAGGGAGTGAGGAGTGAGGGAGTCACTGTCGGAGTTTTGGGGGGAGTGAGGAGTTGAGGGATGTCACTGTCGGAGATCTTGGGGGAGGAGTGAGGAGTGAGGGAGTCACTGTCGGAGTTTTGGGAGGGAGTGAGGAGTGAGGGAGTCACTGTCGGAGTTTTGGGGGGAGTGAGGAGTGAGGGAGTCACTGTCGGAGTTTTGGGGAGGGAGTGAGGAGTGAGGGAGTCACTGTCGGAGTTTTGGGGAGGGAGTGAGGAGTGAGGGAGTCACTGTCGGAGTTTTGGGGGGGAGTGAGGAGTGAGGGAGTCACTGTCGGAGTTTTGGGGGGGAGTGAGGAGTGAGGGAGTCACTGTCGGAGTTTTGGGAGGGAGTGAGGAGTGAGGGAGTCACTGTCGGAGTTTTGGGGGGAGTGAGGAGTGAGGGAGTCACTGTCGGAGTTTTGGGAGGGAGTGAGGAGTGAGGGAGTCACTGTCGGAGTTTTGGGGGGAGTGAGGAGTGAGGGAGTCACTGTCGGAGTTTTGGGGAGGGGAGTGAGGAGTGAGGGAGTCACTGTCGGAGTTTTGGGAGGGAGTGAGGAGTGAGGGAGTCACTGTCGGAGTTTTGGGGAGGGAGTGAGGAGTGAGGGAGTCACTGTCGGAGTTTTGGGGGGGAGTGAGGAGTGAGGGAGTCACTGTCGGAGTTTTGGGGGGAGTGAGGAGTGAGGGAGTCACTGTCGGAGTTTTGGGGAGGGAGTGAGGAGTGAGGGAGTCACTGTCGGAGTTTTGGGGGGAGTGAGGAGTGAGGGAGTCACTGTCGGAGTTTTGGGGAGGAAGTGAGGAGTGAGGGAGTCACTGTCGGAGTTTTTGGGGAGGGGAGTGAGGAGTGAGGGAGTCACTGTCGGAGTTTTGGGGAGGAGTGAGGAGTGAGGGAGTCACTGTCGGAGTTTTGGGAGGGGAGTGAGGAGTGAGGGAGTCACTGTCGGAGTTTTGGGGGGGAGTGAGGAGTGAGGGAGTCACTGTCGGAGTTTTGGGGAGGGAGTGAGGAGTGAGGGAGTCACTGTCGGAGTTTTGGGGGGGAGTGAGGAGTGAGGGAGTCACTGTCGGAGTTTTGGGAGGGGGAGTGAGGAGTGAGGGAGTCACTGTCGGAGTTTTGGGGAGAGGGAGTGAGGAGTGAGGGAGTCACTGTCGGAGTTTTGGGAGGGGGAGTGAGGAGTGAGGGAGTCACGGTCGGAGTTTTGGGGAGGAGTGAGGAGTGAGGGAGTCACTGTCGGAGTTTTGGGGGGAGTGAGGAGTGAGGGAGTCACTGTCGGAGTTTTGGGGGAGTGAGGAGTGAGGGAGTCACTGTCGGAGTTTTGGGAGGGGAGTGAGGAGTGAGGGAGTCACTGTCGGAGTTTTGGGAGGGAGTGAGGAGTGAGGGAGTCACTGTCGGAGTTTTGGGGAGAGGGAGTGAGGAGTGAGGGAGTCACTGTCGGAGATTTGGGGAGGGAGTGAGGAGTGAGGGAGTCACTGTCGGAGTTTTGGAGGGAGTGAGGAGTGAGGGAGTCACTGTCGGAGTTTTGGGGGGAGTGAGGAGTGAGGGAGTCACTGTCGGAGTTTTGGGGAGGGAGTGAGGAGTGAGGGAGTCACTGTCGGAGTTTTGGGGGGAGTGAGGAGTGAGGGAGTCACTGTCGGAGTTTTGGGGGGAGTGAGGAGTGAGGGAGTCACTGTCGGAGTTTTGGGGAGGGAGTGAGGAGTGAGGGAGTCACTGTCGGAGTTTTGGGAGGGAGTGAGGAGTGAGGGAGTCACTGTCGGAGTTTTGGGGAGGGGAGTGAGGAGTGAGGGAGTCACTGTCGGAGTTTTGGGGAGGGAGTGAGGAGTGAGGGAGTCACTGTCGGAGTTTTGGGGAGGGGAGTGAGGAGTGAGGGAGTCACTGTCGGAGTTTTGGGGGGAGTGAGGAGTGAGGGAGTCACTGTCGGAGTTTTGGGGGGAGTGAGGAGTGAGGGAGTCACTGTCGGAGTTTTGGGGGAGTGAGGAGTGAGGGAGTCACTGTCGGAGTTTTGGGGAGGGAGTGAGGAGTGAGGGAGTCACTGTCGGAGTTTTGGGGAGAGGGAGTGAGGAGTGAGGGAGTCACTGTCGGAGTTTTGGGGAGGGAGTGAGGAGTGAGGGAGTCACTGTCGGAGTTTTGGGGGGGAGTGAGGAGTGAGGGAGTCACTGTCGGAGTTTTGGGGAGGGAGTGAGGAGTGAGGGAGTCACTGTCGGAGTTTTGGGGGGGGAGTGAGGAGTGAGGGAGTCACTGTCGGAGTTTTGGGGGGAGTGAGGAGTGAGGGAGTCACTGTCGGAGTTTTGGAGGGGAGTGAGGAGTGAGGGAGTCACTGTCGGAGTTTTGGGGGGAGTGAGGAGTGAGGGAGTCACTGTCGGAGTTTTGGGGGGGAGTGAGGAGTGAGGGAGTCACTGTCGGAGTTTTGGGGAGGGGAGTGAGGAGTGAGGGAGTCACTGTCGGAGTTTTGGGGAGGGAGTGAGGAGTGAGGGAGTCACTGTCGGAGTTTTGGGGGGAGTGAGGAGTGAGGGAGTCACTGTCGGAGTTTTGGGGAGGGGAGTGAGGAGTGAGGGAGTCACTGTCGGAGTTTTGGGGGAGGGGAGTGAGGAGTGAGGGAGTCCACTGTCGGAGTTTTGGGGAGGGGAGTGAGGAGTGAGGGAGTCCACTGTCGGATTTTGGGGGGGAGTGAGGAGTGAGGGAGTCACTGTCGGAGTTTTGGGGGGGGAGTGAGGAGTGAGGGAGTCACTGTCGGAGTTTTGGGGGGAGTGAGGAGTGAGGGAGTCACTGTCGGAGTTTTGGGGGGGAGTGAGGAGTGAGGGAGTCACTGTCGGAGTTTTGGGGAGGGAGTGAGGAGTGAGGGAGTCACTGTCGGAGTTTTGGGGAGGGAGTGAGGAGTGAGGGAGTCACTGTCGGAGTTTTGGGGGGAGTGAGGAGTGAGGGAGTCACTGTCGGAGTTTTGGGGGGGGGAGTGAGGAGTGAGGGAGTCACTGTCGGAGTTTTGGGGGGAGTGAGGAGTGAGGGAGTCACTGTCGGAGTTTTGGGGGGAGTGAGGAGTGAGGGAGTCACTGTCGGAGTTTTGGGGAGGGAGTGAGGAGTGAGGGAGTCACTGTCGGAAGTTTTGGGAGGAGTGAGGAGTGAGGGAGTCACTGTCGGAGTTTTGGGGGGAGTGAGGAGTGAGGGAGTCACTGTCGGAGTTTTGGGGAGAGGGAGTGAGGAGTGAGGGAGTCACTGTCGGAGTTTTGGTGGGAGTGAGGAGTGAGGGAGTCACTGTCGGAGTTTTGGGGAGGGAGTGAGGAGTGAGGGAGTCACTGTCGGAGTTTTGGGGGGAGTGAGGAGTGAGGGAGTCACTGTCGGAGTTTTGGGAGGGAGTGAGGAGTGAGGGAGTCACTGTCGGAGTTTTGGGGAGGGAGTGAGGAGTGAGGGAGTCACTGTCGGAGTTTTGGGGAGGGAGTGAGGAGTGAGGGAGTCCACTGTCGGAGTTTTGGGGGGAGTGAGGAGTGAGGGAGTCACTGTCGGAGTTTTGGGGGGGAGTGAGGAGTGAGGGAGTCACTGTCGGAGTTTTGGGGAGAGGGAGTGAGGAGTGAGGGAGTCACTGTCGGAGTTTTGGGGGGGGAGTGAGGAGTGAGGGAGTCACTGTCGGAGTTTTGGGGAGGGAGTGAGGAGTGAGGGAGTCACTGTCGGAGTTTTGGGGAGGGAGTGAGGAGTGAGGGAGTCACTGTCGGAGTTTTGGGGGGAGTGAGGAGTGAGGGAGTCACTGTCGGAGTTTTGGGGAGAGGGAGTGAGGAGTGAGGGAGTCACTGTCGGAGTTTTGGGGAGGGAGTGAGGAGTGAGGGAGTCACTGTCGGAGTTTTGGGGAGGGAGTGAGGAGTGAGGGAGTCACTGTCGGAGTTTTGGGGGGAGTGAGGAGTGAGGGAGTCACTGTCGGAGTTTTGGGGGGGAGTGAGGAGTGAGGGAGTCACTGTCGGAGTTTTGGGAGGGAGTGAGGAGTGAGGGAGTCACTGTCGGAGTTTTGGGGAGGGGAATGAGGAGTGAGGGAGTCACTGTCGGAGTTTTGGGGAGGGGGAGTGAGGAGTGAGGGAGTCACTGTCGGAGTTTTGGGGAGGGAGTGAGGAGTGAGGGAGTCACTGTCGGAGTTTTGGGGAGGGGGAGTGAGGAGTGAGGGAGTCACTGTCGGAGTTTTGGGGGGAGTGAGGAGTGAGGGAGTCACTGTCGGAGTCTTGGGGAGGGAGTGAGGAGTGAGGGAGTCACTGTCGGAGTTTTGGGGGGGAGTGAGGAGTGAGGGAGTCACTGTCGGAGTTTTGGGGAGGGAGTGAGGAGTGAGGGAGTCACTGTCGGAGTTTTGGGGGGGAGTGAGGAGTGAGGGAGTCACTGTCGGAGTTTTGGGGGGAGTGAGGAGTGAGGGAGTCACTGTCGGAGTTTTGGGGAGGGAGTGAGGAGTGAGGGAGTCACTGTCGGAGTTTTGGGGAGGGGGAGTGAGGAGTGAGGGAGTCACTGTCGGAGTTTTGGGGGGAGTGAGGAGTGAGGGAGTCACTGTCGGAGTTTTGGGGAGGGAGTGAGGAGTGAGGGAGTCACTGTCGGAGTTTTGGGGGGAGTGAGGAGTGTGGGAGTCACTGTCGGAGTTTTGGGAGGGAGTGAGGAGTGAGGGAGTCTCTGTCGGAGTTTTGGGGGGAGTGAGGAGTGAGGGAGTCACTGTCGGAGTTTTGGGGGAGGGAGTGAGGAGTGAGGGAGTCACTGTCGGAGTTTTGGGGAGGGAGTGAGGAGTGAGGGAGTCACTGTCGGAGTTTTGGGGAGGGAAGTGAGGAGTGAGGGAGTCACTGTCGGAGTTTTGGGGAGGAGTGAGAGTGAGGGAGTCACTGTCGGAGTTTTGGGGAGGGAGTGAGGAGTGAGGGAGTCACTGTCGGAGTTTTGGGGAGGGAGTGAGGAGTGAGGGAGTCACTGTCGGGGTTTTGGGGAGGGGGGTGAGGAGTGAGGGAGTCACTGTCGGAGTTTTGGGGAGGGAGTGAGGAGTGAGGGAGTCACTGTCGGAGTTTTGGGGAGGGGGAGTGAGGAGTGAGGGAGTCACTGTCGGAGTTTTGGGGAGGGAGTGAGGAGTGAGGGAGTCACTGTCGGAGTTTTGGGGAGGGAGGGAGTGAGGAGTGAGGGAGTCACTGTCGGAGTTTTGGGGAGGGAGGGAGTGAGGAGTGAGGGAGTCACTGTCGGAGTTTTGGGGGAGGGAGTGAGGAGTGAGGGAGTCACTGTCGGAGTTTTGGGGGGAGTGAGGAGTGAGGGAGTCACTGTCGGAGTTTTGGGGAGGGAGTGAGGAGTGAGGGAGTCACTGTCGGAGTTTTGGGGGGAGTGAGGGGTGAGGGTGTCACTGTCGGAGTTTTGGGGGAGGGAGTGAGGAGTGAGGGAGTCACTGTCGGAGTTTTGGGGAGGGAGTGAGGAGTGAGGGAGTCACTGTCGGAGTTTTGGGGGGAGTGAGGAGTGAGGGAGTCACTGTCGGAGTTTTGGGAGGGAGTGAGGAGTGAGGGAGTCACTGTCGGAGTTTTGGGGGAGTGAGGAGTGAGGGAGTCACTGTCGGAGTTTTGGGGGGAGTGAGGAGTGAGGGAGTCACTGTCGGAGTTTTGGGGAGGGAAGTGAGGAGTGAGGGAGTCACTGTCGGAGTTTTGGGGGGAGTGAGGAGTGAGGGAGTCACTGTCGGAGTTTTGGGGAGGGAGTGAGGAGTGAGGGAGTCACTGTCGGAGTTTTGGGGGGAGTGAGGAGTGAGGGAGTCACTGTCGGAGTTTTGGGGGGAGTGAGGAGTGAGGGAGTCACTGTCGGAGTTTTGGGAGGGAGTGAGGAGTGAGGGAGTCACTGTCGGAGTTTTGGGGAGGGGAGTGAGGAGTGAGGGAGTCACTGTCGGAGTTTTGGGGAGGGAGTGAGGAGTGAGGGAGTCACTGTCGGAGTTTTGGGGGGAGTGAGGAGTGAGGGAGTCACTGTCGGAGTTTTGGGCGGGGGAGTGAGGAGTGAGGGAGTCACTGTCGGAGTTTTGGGGAGGGAGTGAGGAGTGAGGGAGTCACTGTCGGAGTTTTGGGGAGGGAGTGAGGAGTGAGGGAGTCACTGTCGGAGTTTTGGGGGGGAGTGAGGAGTGAGGGAGTCACTGTCGGAGTTTTGGGGGGAGTGAGGAGTGAGGGAGTCACTGTCGGAGTTTTGGGAGGGAGTGAGGAGTGAGGGAGTCACTGTCGGAGTTTTGGGGGGGAGTGAGGAGTGAGGGAGTCACTGTCGGAGTTTTGGGGAGGGAGTGAGGAGTGAGGGAGTCACTGTCGGAGTTTTGGGGAGGGAGTGAGGAGTGAGGGAGTCACTGTCGGAGTTTTGGGAGGGAGTGAGGAGTGAGGGAGTCACTGTCGGAGTTTTGGGGGGAGTGAGGAGTGAGGGAGTCACTGTCGGAGTTTTGGGGGGGAGTGAGGAGTGAGGGAGTCACTGTCGGAGTTTTGGGGGGAGTGAGGAGTGAGGGAGTCACTGTCGGAGTTTTGGGAGGGGAGTGAGGAGTGAGGGAGTCACTGTCGGAGTTTTGGGGAGGGAGTGAGGAGTGAGGGAGTCACTGTCGGAGTTTTGGGGGGAGTGAGGAGTGAGGGAGTCACTGTCGGAGTTTTGGGGGGAGTGAGGAGTGAGGGAGTCACTGTCGGAGTTTTGGGGGGGAGTGAGGAGTGAGGGAGTCACTGTCGGAGTTTTGGGGAGGGAGTGAGGAGTGAGGGAGTCACTGTCGGAGTTTTGGGGAGGGAGTGAGGAGTGAGGGAGTCACTGTCGGAGTTTTGGGGGAGGGAGTGAGGAGTGAGGGAGTCACTGTCGGAGTTTTGGGGAGGGAGTGAGGAGTGAGGGAGTCACTGTCGGAGTTTTGGGGGGAGTGAGGAGTGAGGGAGTCACTGTCGGAGTTTTGGGAGGGAGTGAGGAAGTGAGGGAGTCACTGTCGGAGTTTTGGGAGGGGAGTGAGGAGTGAGGGAGTCACTGTCGGAGTTTTGGGGGGGGAGTGAGGAGTGAGGAGTCACTGTCGGAGTTTTGGGGAGGGAGTGAGGAGTGAGGGAGTCACTGTCGGAGTTTTGGGGGGGAGTGAGGAGTGAGGGAGTCACTGTCGGAGTTTTGGGGGAGTGAGGAGTGAGGGAGTCACTGTCGGAGTTTTGGGGGGAGTGAGGAGTGAGGGAGTCACTGTCGGAGTTTTGGGGGGGAGTGAGGAGTGAGGGAGTCACTGTCGGAGTTTTGGGGAGGGAGTGAGGAGTGAGGGAGTCACTGTCGGAGTTTTGGGGGGGGAGTGAGGAGTGAGGGAGTCACTGTTGGAGTTTTGGGGGGAGTGAGGAGTGAGGGAGTCACTGTCGGAGTTTTGGGGAGGGAGTGAGGAGTGAGGGAGTCACTGTCGGAGTTTTGGGGAGGGAGTGAGGAGTGAGGGAGTCACTGTCGGAGTTTTGGGGAGGGAGTGAGGAGTGAGGGAGTCACTGTCGGAGTTTTGGGGGGAGTGAGGAGTGAGGGAGTCACTGTCGGAGTTTTGGGGGGAATGAGGAGTGAGGGAGTCACTGTCGGAGTTTTGGGGAGGGGAATGAGGAGTGAGGGAGTCACTGTCGGAGTTTTGGGGAGGGGGAGTGAGGAGTGAGGGAGTCACTGTCGGAGTTTTGGGGGGAGTGAGGAGTGAGGGAGTCACTGTCGGAGTTTTTGGGGGGAGTGAAGAGTGAGGGAGTCACTGTCGGAGTTTTGGGGGAGTGAGGAGTGAGGGAGTCACTGTCGGAGTTTTGGGGAGGGAGTGAGGAGTGAGGGAGTCACTGTCGGAGTTTTGGGGGGGGGAGTGAGGAGTGAGGGGAGTCACTGTCGGAGTTTTGGGG
Organism: Carcharodon carcharias; assembly: GCF_017639515.1. Taxonomy (NCBI): domain Eukaryota; kingdom Metazoa; phylum Chordata; class Chondrichthyes; order Lamniformes; family Lamnidae; genus Carcharodon; species Carcharodon carcharias. The sequence goes on from NW_024470763.1 coordinate 19,807, forward strand.
GGAAGTGAGGAGTGAGGGAGTCACTGTCGGAGTTTTGGGGGGAGTGAGGAGTGAGGGAGTCACTGTCGGAGTTTTGGGCGAGGGGAGTGAGGAGTGAGGGAGTCACTGTCGGAGTTTTGGGGGGAGTGAGGAGTGAGGGAGTCACTGTCGGAGTTTTGGGGAGGGGAGTGAGGAGTGAGGGAGTCACTGTCGGAGTTTTGGGGGAGGGAGTGAGGAGTGAGGGAGTCACTGTCGGAGTTTTGGGGGGAGTGAGGAGTGAGGGAGTCACTGTCGGAGTTTTGGGGAGGGAGTGAGGAGTGAGGGAGTCACTGTCGGAGTTTTGGGGAGGGAGTGAGGAGTGAGGGAGTCACTGTCGGAGTTTTGGGGAGGGAGTGAGGAGTGAGGGAGTCACTGTCGGAGTTTTGGGGAGGGAGTGAGGAGTGAGGGAGTCACTGTCGGAGTTTTGGGGAGGAGTGAGGAGTGAGGGAGTCACTGTCGGAGTTTTGGGAGGGAGTGAGGAGTGAGGGAGTCACTGTCGGAGTTTTGGGGAGGGAGTGAGGAGTGAGGGAGTCACTGTCGGAGTTTTGGGGGGAGTGAGGAGTGAGGGAGTCACTGTCGGAGTTTTGGGAGGGAGTGAGGAGTGAGGGAGTCACTGTCGGAGTTTTGGGGAGGGAGTGAGGAGTGAGGGAGTCACTGTCGGAGTTTTGGGGAGGGAGTGAGGAGTGAGGGAGTCACTGTCGGAGTTTTGGGGGGAGTGAGGAGTGAGGGAGTCACTGTCGGAGTTTTGGGAGGGGAGTGAGGAGTGAGGGAGTCACTGTCGGAGTTTTGGGGGGAGTGAGGAGTGAGGGAGTCACTGTCGGAGTTTTGGGAGGGAGTGAGGAGTGAGGGAGTCACTGTCGGAGTTTTGGGAGGGAGTGAGGAGTGAGGGAGTCACTGTCGGAGTTTTGGGGGGAGTGAGGAGTGAGGGAGTCACTGTCGGAGTTTTGGGGGGAGTGAGGAGTGAGGGAGTCACTGTCGGAGTTTTGGGTGGAGGGAGTGAGGAGTGAGGGAGTCACTGTCGGAGTTTTGGGTGGAGGGAGTGAGGAGTGAGGGAGTCACTGTCGGAGTTTTGGGGGGAGTGAGGAGTGAGGGAGTCACTGTCGGAGTTTTGGGGGGAGTGAGGAGTGAGGGAGTCACTGTCGGAGTTTTGGGAGGAGTGAGGAGTGAGGGAGTCACTGTCGGAGTTTTGGGGGGAGTGAGGAGTGAGGGAGTCACTGTCGGAGTTTTGGGGGAAGTGAGGAGTGAGGGAGTCACTGTCGGAGTTTTGGGGAGGGGGAGTGAGGAGTGAGGGAGTCACTGTCGGAGTTTTGGGAGGGAGTGAGGAGTGAGGGAGTCACTGTCGGAGTTTTGGGGGGGAGTGAGGAGTGAGGGAGTCACTGTCGGAGTTTTGGGGGGGAGTGAGGAGTGAGGGAGTCACTGTCGGAGTTTTGGGGGGAGTGAGGAGTGAGGGAGTCACTGTCGGAGTTTTGGGGGGAGTGAGGAGTGAGGGAGTCACTGTCGGAGTTTTGGGGGGGAGTGAGGAGTGAGGGAGTCACTGTCGGAGTTTTGGGGAGGGAGTGAGGAGTGAGGGAGTCACTGTCGGAGTTTTGGGGGGGAGTGAGGAGTGAGGGAGTCACTGTCGGAGTTTTGGGGGGGAGTGAGGAGTGAGGGAGTCACTGTCGGAGTTTTGGGGAGGGAGTGAGGAGTGAGGGAGTCACTGTCGGAGTTTTGGGGGGAGTGAGGAGTGAGGGAGTCACTGTCGGAGTTTTGGGGAGGGAGTGAGGAGTGAGGGAGTCACTGTCGGAGTTTTGGGGGGAGTGAGGAGTGAGGGAGTCACTGTCGGAGTTTTGGGGAGGGAGTGAGGAGTGAGGGAGTCACTGTCGGAGTTTTGGGGGGGGAGTGAGGAGTGAGGGAGTCACTGTCGGAGTTTTGGGGGGAGTGAGGAGTGAGGGAGTCACTGTCGGAGTTTTGGGGGGGAGTGAGGAGTGAGGGAGTCACTGTCGGAGTTTTGGGGAGGGAGTGAGGAGTGAGGGAGTCACTGTCGGAGTTTTGGGGGGAGTGAGGAGTGAGGGAGTCACTGTCGGAGTTTTGGGGGGGAGTGAGGAGTGAGGGAGTCACTGTCGGAGTTTTGGGAGGGAGTGAGGAGTGAGGGAGTCACTGTCGGAGTTTTGGGGAGGGGAGTGAGGAGTGAGGGAGTCACTGTCGGAGTTTTGGGGGGGAGTGAGGAGTGAGGGAGTCACTGTCGGAGTTTTGGGGGAGTGAGGAGTGAGGGAGTCACTGTCGGAGTTTTGGGGGGAGTGAGGAGTGAGGGAGTCACTGTCGGAGTTTTGGGAGGGAGTGAGGAGTGAGGGAGTCACTGTCGGAGTTTTGGGGGGAGTGAGGAGTGAGGGAGTCACTGTCGGAGTTTTGGGGGGAGTGAGGAGTGAGGGAGTCACTGTCGGAGTTTTGGAGGGAGTGAGGAGTGAGGGAGTCACTGTCGGAGTTTTGGGGAGGGAGTGAGGAGTGAGGGAGTCACTGTCGGAGTTTTGGGGAGGGAGTGAGGAGTGAGGGAGTCACTGTCGGAGTTTTGGGGAGGGAGTGAGGAGTGAGGGAGTCACTGTCGGAGTTTTGGGAGGGGAGTGAGGAGTGAGGGAGTCACTGTCGGAGTTTTGGGGAGGAGTGAGGAGTGAGGGAGTCACTGTCGGAGTTTTGGGGGGAGTGAGGAGTGAGGGAGTCACTGTCGGAGTTTTGGGGGGAGTGAGGAGTGAGGGAGTCACTGTCGGAGTTTTGGGGGGAGTGAGGAGTGAGGGAGTCACTGTCGGAGTTTTGGGGGGGAGTGAGGAGTGAGGGAAGTCACTGTCGGAGTTTTGGGGGGGAGTGAGGAGTGAGGGAGTCACTGTCGGAGTTTTGGGAGGGGGAGTGAGGAGTGAGGGAGTCACTGTCGGAGTTTTGGGGAGGGAGTGAGGAGTGAGGGAGTCACTGTCGGAGTTTTGGGGGGAGTGAGGAGTGAGGGAGTCACTGTCGGAGTTTTGGGGGGGAGTGAGGAGTGAGGGAGTCACTGTCGGAGTTTTGGGAGGGAGTGAGGAGTGAGGGAGTCACTGTCGGAGTTTTGGGAGGGAGTGAGGAGTGAGGGAGTCACTGTCGGAGTTTTGGGGGGGGAGTGAGGAGTGAGGGAGTCACTGTCGGAGTTTTGGGGGGAGTGAGGAGTGAGGAGTCACTGTCGGAGTTTTGGGGGGGAGTGAGGGAGTGAGGGAGTCACTGTCGGAGTTTTGGGTGGGAGTGAGGAGTGAGGGAGTCACTGTCGGAGTTTTGGGGGGAGTGAGGAGTGAGGGAGTCACTGTCGGAGTTTTGGGGGGGAGTGAGGAGTGAGGGAGTCACTGTCGGAGTTTTGGGGAGGGAGTGAGGAGTGAGGGAGTCACTGTCGGAGTTTTGGGGGGAGTGAGGAGTGAGGGAGTCACTGTCGGAGTTTTGGGGGGGAGTGAGGAGTGAGGGAGTCACTGTCGGAGTTTTGGGGGGGGAGTGAGGAGTGAGGGAGTCACTGTCGGAGTTTTGGGGAGGGAGTGAGGAGTGAGGGAGTCACTGTCGGAGTTTTGGGAGGGAGTGAGGAGTGAGGGAGTCACTGTCGGAGTTTTGGGGGGAGTGAGGAGTGAGGGAGTCACTGTCGGAGTTTTGGGGGGGAGTGAGGAGTGAGGGAGTCACTGTCGGAGTTTTGGGGAGGGAGTGAGGAGTGAGGGAGTCACTGTCGGAGTTTTGGGGGAGGGAGTGAGGGAGTGAGGGAGTCACTGTCGGAGTTTTGGGGAGGGGAGTGAGGAGTGAGGGAGTCACTGTCGGAGTTTTTGGGGGGGAGTGAGGAGTGAGGGAGTCACTGTCGGAGTTTTGGGAGGGAGTGAGGAGTGAGGGAGTCACTGTCGGAGTTTTGGGGGGGAGTGAGGAGTGAGGGAGTCACTGTCGGAGTTTTGGGGGGAGTGAGGAGTGAGGGAGTCACTGTCGGAGTTTTGGGGAGGGAGTGAGGAGTGAGGGAGTCACTGTCGGAGTTTTGGGGGGGAGTGAGGAGTGAGGGAGTCACTGTCGGAGTTTTGGGGGGGAGTGAGGAGTGAGGGAGTCACTGTCGGAGTTTTGGGGGAGGGAGTGAGGAGTGAGGGAGTCACTGTCGGAGTTTTGGGGGGGAGTGAGGAGTGAGGGAGTCACTGTCGGAGTTTTGGAGGGAGTGAGGAGTGAGGGAGTCACTGTCGGAGTTTTGGGAGGGGGAGTGAGGAGTGAGGGAGTCACTGTCGGAGTTTTGGGGGGAGTGAGGAGTGAGGGAGTCACTGTCGGAGTTTTGGGGGGAGTGAGGAGTGAGGGAGTCACTGTCGGAGTTTTGGGGAGGGAGTGAGGATGTGAGGGAGTCACTGTCGGAGTTTTGGGGAGGGAGTGAGGAGTGAGGGAGTCACTGTCGGAGTTTTGGGGAGGGAGTGAGGAGTGAGGGAGTCACTGTCGGAGTTTTGGGGAGGAGTGAGGAGTGAGGGAGTCACTGTCGGAGTTTTGGGAGGGAGTGAGGAGTGAGGGAGTCACTGTCGGAGTTTTGGGGGGGAGTGAGGAGTGAGGGAGTCACTGTCGGAGTTTTGGGGAGGGAGTGAGGAGTGAGGGAGTCACTGTCGGAGTTTTGGGGAGGAGTGAGGAGTGAGGGAGTCACTGTCGGAGTTTTGGGGAGGGGAGTGAGGAGTGAGGGAGTCACTGTCGGAGTTTTGGGGGGAGTGAGGAGTGAGGGAGTCACTGTCGGAGTTTTGGGGAGGGAGTGAGGAGTGAGGGAGTCACTGTCGGAGTTTTGGGGAGGGAGTGAGGAGTGAGGGAGTCACTGTCGGAGTTTTGGGGGGAGGGAGTGAGGAGTGAGGGAGTCACTGTCGGAGTTTTGGGGGGAGTGAGGAGTGAGGGAGTCACTGTCGGAGTTTTGGGGAGGGAGTGAGGAGTGAGGGAGTCACTGTCGGAGTTTTGGGGAGGGAGTGAGGAGTGAGGGAGTCACTGTCGGAGTTTTGGGGGGAGTGAGGAGTGAGGGAGTCACTGTCGGAGTTTTGGGGAGGGAGTGAGGAGTGAGGGAGTCACTGTCGGAGTTTTGGGGGGGAGTGAGGAGTGAGGGAGTCACTGTCGGAGTTTTGGGGAGGGAGTGAGGAGTGAGGGAGTCACTGTCGGAGTTTTGGGGGGGAGTGAGGAGTGAGGGAGTCACTGTCGGAGTTTTGGGGAGGGAGTGAGGAGTGAGGGAGTCACTGTCGGAGTTTTGGGGAGAGGGAGTGAGGAGTGAGGGAGTCACTGTCGGAGTTTTGGGGAGGGAGTGAGGAGTGAGGGAGTCACTGTCGGAGTTTTGGGGGGAGTGAGGAGTGAGGGAGTCACTGTCGGAGTTTTGGGGAGGGAGTGAGGAGTGAGGGAGTCACTGTCGGAGTTTTGGGGAGGGAGTGAGGAGTGAGGGAGTCACTGTCGGAGTTTTGGGGAGGGAGTGAGGAGTGAGGGAGTCACTGTCGGAGTTTTGGGGAGGGAGTGAGGAGTGAGGGAGTCACTGTCGGAGTTTTGGGGGGGAGTGAGGAGTGAGGGAGTCACTGTCGGAGTTTTGGGGAGGGAGTGAGGAGTGAGGGAGTCACTGTCGGAGTTTTGGGGGGGAGTGAGGAGTGAGGGAGTCACTGTCGGAGTTTTGGGGAGGGAGTGAGGAGTGAGGGAGTCACTGTCGGAGTTTTGGGGAGGAGTGAGGAGTGAGGGAGTCACTGTCGGAGTTTTGGGGAGGGGAGTGAGGAGTGAGGGAGTCACTGTCGGAGTTTTGGGGGAGGGAGTGAGGAGTGAGGGAGTCACTGTCGGAGTTTTGGGAGGGAGTGAGGAGTGAGGGAGTCACTGTCGGAGTTTTGGGGGGAGTGAGGAGTGAGGGAGTCACTGTCGGAGTTTTGGGGAGGGAGTGGGGAGTGAGGGAGTCACTGTCGGAGTTTTGGGAGGAGTGAGGAGTGAGGGAGTCACTGTCGGAGTTTTGGGGGGAGTGAGGAGTGAGGGAGTCACTGTCGGAGTTTTGGGGGGAGTGAGGAGTGAGGGAGTCACTGTCGGAGTTTTGGGGAGAGGGAGTGAGGAGTGAGGGAGTCACTGTCGGAGTTTTGGGGAGGGAGTGAGGAGTGAGGGAGTCACTGTCGGAGTTTTGGGGGGAGTGAGGAGTGAGGGAGTCACTGTCGGAGTTTTGGGGAGGGAGTGAGGAGTGAGGGAGTCACTGTCGGAGTTTTGGGGAGGGAGTGAGGAGTGAGGGAGTCACTGTCGGAGTTTTGGGGGGGAGTGAGGAGTGAGGGAGTCACTGTCGGAGTTTTGGGGAGGGGAGTGAGGAGTGAGGGAGTCACTGTCGGAGTTTTGGGGGGAGTGAGGAGTGAGGGAGTCACTGTCGGAGTTTTGGGGAGGGAGTGAGGAGTGAGGGAGTCACTGTCGGAGTTTTGGGGGGGAGTGAGGAGTGAGGGAGTCACTGTCGGAGTTTTGGGGAGGGAGTGAGGAGTGAGGGAGTCACTGTCGGAGTTTTGGGGAGGGGAGTGAGGAGTGAGGGAGTCACTGTCGGAGTTTTGGGGGGGAGTGAGGAGTGAGGGAGTCACTGTCGGAGTTTTGGGGGGAGTGAGGAGTGAGGGAGTCACTGTCGGAGTTTTGGGAGGGAGTGAGGAGTGAGGGAGTCACTGTCGGAGTTTTGGGGGGGAGTGAGGAGTGAGGGAGTCACTGTCGGAGTTTTGGGGGGGAGTGAGGAGTGAGGGAGTCACTGTCGGAGTTTTGGGGGGAGTGAGGAGTGAGGGAGTCACTGTCGGAGTTTTGGGGAGGGAGTGAGGAGTGAGGGAGTCACTGTCGGAGTTTTGGGGAGGGAGTGAGGAGTGAGGGAGTCACTGTCGGAGTTTTGGGGGGGAGTGAGGAGTGAGGGAGTCACTGTCGGAGTTTTGGGGAGGGAGTGAGGAGTGAGGGAGTCACTGTCGGAGTTTTGGGGAGGGAGTGAGGAGTGAGGGAGTCACTGTCGGAGTTTTGGGGAGGGAGTGAGGAGTGAGGGAGTCACTGTCGGAGTTTTGGGGAGGAGTGAGGAGTGAGGGAGTCACTGTCGGAGTTTTGGGAGGGAGTGAGGAGTGAGGGAGTCACTGTCGGAGTTTTGGGGGGGAGTGAGGAGTGAGGGAGTCACTGTCGGAGTTTTGGAGGGAGTGAGGAGTGAGGGAGTCACTGTCGGAGTTTTGGGGAGGGAGTGAGGAGTGAGGGAGTCACTGTCGGAGTTTTGGGGAGGGGGAGTGAGGAGTGAGGGAGTCACTGTCGGAGTTTTGGGGGGAGTGAGGAGTGAGGGAGTCACTGTCGGAGTTTTGAGGGGGTGAGGAGTGAGGGAGTCACTGTCGGAGTTTTGGGGGGAGTGAGGAGTGAGGGAGTCACTGTCGGAGTTTTGGGGGGAGTGAGGAGTGAGGGAGTCACTGTCGGAGTTTTGGGGGGGAGTGAGGAGTGAGGGAGTCACTGTCGGAGTTTTGGGAGGGGAGTGAGGAGTGAGGGAGTCACTGTCGGAGTTTTGGGGGGAGTGAGGAGTGAGGGAGTCACTGTCGGAGTTTTGGGGAGGGGAGTGAGGAGTGAGGGAGTCACTGTCGGAGTTTTGGGGGGAGTGAGGAGTGAGGGAGTCACTGTCGGAGTTTTGGGAGGGAGTGAGGAGTGAGGGAGTCACTGTCGGAGTTTTGGGGAGGGAGTGAGGAGTGAGGGAGTCACTGTCGGAGTTTTGGGGGGAGTGAGGAGTGAGGGAGTCACTGTCGGAGTTTTGGGAGGAGTGAGGAGTGAGGGAGTCACTGTCGGAGTTTTGGGAGGGAGTGAGGAGTGAGGGAGTCACTGTCGGAGTTTTGGGGAGGGAGTGAGGAGTGAGGGAGTCACTGTCGGAGTTTTGGGGGGAGTGAGGAGTGAGGGAGTCACTGTCGGAGTTTTGGGGGGAGTGAGGAGTGAGGGAGTCACTGTCGGAGTTTTGGGGAGGGGGAGTGAGGAGTGAGGGAGTCACTGTCGGAGTTTTGGGGAGGGAGTGAGGAGTGAGGGAGTCACTGTCGGAGTTTTGGGGAGAGTGAGGAGTGAGGGAGTCACTGTCGGAGTTTTGGGGGGAGTGAGGAGTGAGGGAGTCACTGTCGGAGTTTTGGAGGGGAGTGAGGAGTGAGGGAGTCACTGTCGGAGTTTTGGGGAGGGGAGTGAGGAGTGAGGGAGTCACTGTCGGAGTTTTGGGGAGGGGAGTGAGGAGTGAGGGAGTCACTGTCGGAGTTTTGGGAGGGAGTGAGGAGTGAGGGAGTCACTGTCGGAGTTTTGGGGAGGGAGTGAGGAGTGAGGGAGTCACTGTCGGAGTTTTGGGGAGGGAGTGAGGAGTGAGGGAGTCACTGTCGGAGTTTTGGGGAGAGGGAGTGAGGAGTGAGGGAGTCACTGTCGGAGTTTTGGGGGGAGTGAGGAGTGAGGGAGTCACTGTCGGAGTTTTGGGGAGAGGGAGTGAGGAGTGAGGGAGTCACTGTCGGAGTTTTGGGGAGGGAGTGAGGAGTGAGGGAGTCACTGTCGGAGTTTTGCGGGGAGTGAGGAGTGAGGGAGTCACTGTCGGAGTTTTGGGGGGAGTGAGGAGCGAGGGAGTCACTGTCGGAGTTTTGGGGAGGGAGTGAGGAGTGAGGGAGTCACTGTCGGAGTTTTGGGGGGAGTGAGGAGTGAGGGAGTCACTGTCGGAGTTTTGGGGAGGGAGTGAGGAGTGAGGGAGTCACTGTCGGAGTTTTGGGGAGGGAGTGAGGAGTGAGGGAGTCACTGTCGGAGTTTTGGGGGGAGTGAGGAGTGAGGGAGTCACTGTCGGAGTTTTGGGGAGGGGGAGTGAGGAGTGAGGGAGTCACTGTCGGAGTTTTGGGGGGAGGGAGTGAGGAGTGAGGGAGTCACTGTCGGAGTTTTGGGGAGGGAGTGAGGAGTGAGGGAGTCACTGTCGGAGTTTTGGGGTGAGTGAGGAGTGAGGGAGTCACTGTCGGAGTTTTGGGAGGAGTGAGGAGTGAGGGAGTCACTGTCGGAGTTTTGGGGAGGGGGAGTGAGGAGTGAGGGAGTCACTGTCGGAGTTTTGGGGAGGGAGTGAGGAGTGAGGGAGTCACTGTCGGAGTTTTGGGGGGAGTGAGGAGTGAGGGAGTCACTGTCGGAGTTTTGGGGGGAGTGAGGAGTGAGGGAGTCACTGTCGGAGTTTTGGGGGGAGTGAGGAGTGAGGGAGTCACTGTCGGAGTTTTGGGGGGAGTGAGGAGTGAGGGAGTCACTGTCGGAGTTTTGGGGAGGGGAGTGAGGAGTGAGGGAGTCACTGTCGGAGTTTTGGGGGGAGTGAGGAGTGAGGGAGTCACTGTCGGAGTTTTGGGGAGGGGAGTGAGGAGTGAGGGAGTCACTGTCGGAGTTTTGGGGGGAGTGAGGAGTGAGGGAGTCACTGTCGAAGTTTTGGGAGGAGTGAGGAGTGAGGGAGTCACTGTCGGAGTTTTGGGGGGAGTGAGGAGTGAGGGAGTCACTGTCGGAGTTTTGGGGGGAGTGAGGAGTGAGGGAGTCACTGTCGGAGTTTTTGGGAGGGAGTGAGGAGTGAGGGAGTCACTGTCGGAGTTTTGGGGAGGGAGTGAGGAGTGAGGGAGTCACTGTCGGAGTTTTGGGGAGGGAGTGAGGAGTGAGGGAGTCACTGTCGGAGTTTTGGGGGGAGTGAGGAGTGAGGGAGTCACTGTCGGAGTTTTGGGGGGAGTGAGGAGTGAGGGAGTCACTGTCGGAGTTTTGGGGAGGGGGAGTGAGGAGTGAGGGAGTCACTGTCGGAGTTTTGGGGGGAGTGAGGAGTGAGGGAGTCACTGTCGGAGTTTTGGGGGGAGGGAGTGAGGAGTGAGGGAGTCACTGTCGGAGTTTTGGGGGGAGTGAGGAGTGAGGGAGTCACTGTCGGAGTTTTGGGGGGAGTGAGGAGTGAGGGAGTCACTGTCGGAGTTTTGGGGAGAGGGAGTGAGGAGTGAGGGAGTCACTGTCGGAGTTTTGGGGGGAGTGAGGAGTGAGGGAGTCACTGTCGGAGTTTTGAGGGGAGTGAGGAGTGAGGGAGTCACTGTCGGAGTTTTGGGGAGGGAGTGAGGAGTGAGGGAGTCACTGTCGGAGTTTTGGGGAGGGGGAGTGAGGAGTGAGGGAGTCACTGTCGGAGTTTTGAGGGAGTGAGGAGTGAGGGAGTCACTGTCGGAGTTTTGGGGAGGGAGTGAGGAGTGAGGGAGTCACTGTCGGAGTTTTGGGGAGGGAGTGAGGAGTGAGGGAGTCACTGTCGGAGTTTTGGGGAGGGAGTAAGGAGTGAGGGAGTCACTGTCGGAGTTTTGGGGAGGGAGTGAGGAGTGAGGGAGTCACTGTCGGAGTTTTGGGGGTATGAGGAGTGAGGGAGTCACTGTCGGAGTTTTGGGGAGGGAGTGAGGAGTGAGGGAGTCACTGTCGGAGTTTTGGGGGGGAGTGAGGAGTGAGGGAGTCACTGTCGGAGTTTTGGGGAGGGGGAGTGAGGAGTGAGGGAGTCACTGTCGGAGTTTTGGGGAGGGAGTGAGGAGTGAGGGAGTCACTGTCGGAGTTTTGCGGGGAGTGAGGAGTGAGGGAGTCACTGTCGGAGTTTTGGGGGGAGTGAGGAGCGAGGGAGTCACTGTCGGAGTTTTGGGGAGGGAGTGAGGAGTGAGGGAGTCACTGTCGGAGTTTTGGGGAGAGGGAGTGAGGAGTGAGGGAGTCACTGTCGGAGTTTTGGGGGGAGTGAGGAGTGAGGGAGTCACTGTCGGAGTTTTGGGGGGAGTGAGGGGTGAGGGAGTCACTGTCGGAGTTTTGGGGGGAGTGAGGGGTGAGGGAGTCACTGTCCGAGTTTTGGAGGGAGTGAGGAGTGAGTGAATCACTGTCGGAGTTTTTTGGAGAGGGAGTGAGGAGTGAGTGAGTCACTCTCGGAGTTTTGGGGGGGTGAGGAGTGAGTGAGTCACTGTCGGGGTTTTGGGGAGGGGGAGTGAGGAGTGAGGGAGTCACTGTCGGAGTTTTGGGGGGGTGAGGAGTGAGTGAGTCACTGTCGGCGTTTTGGGGAGGGAGTGAGGAGTGAGGGAGTCACTGTCGGAGTGTTTGAGGTGTGAGGGAGTCACTGTCAGAATGTTGGAGGAGTGAGGGAGTCACTCTCGGAGTTTTGGCGGTGTGAGGGAGTCACTGTCGGAGTTTTGGGGAGTGAGCGAGTCACTGTCAGAGTGTTGGAGGTGTGAGGAGTCACTGTCGGAGTGTTGGAGGTGTGAGGGAGTCACTGTCGGAGTGTTGGAGGTGTGAGGGAGTCACTGTCGGAGTGTTGGAGGTGTGATGGAGTCACTGTCGGAGTGTTGGAGGTGTGAGGGAGTCACTGTCGGAGTGTTGGAGGTGTGAGGGAGTCACTGTCGGAGTGTTGGAGGTGTGAGGGAGTCAGTGTCGGAGTGTTGGAGGTGTGAGGGAGTCAGTGTCGGAGTGTTGGAGGTGTGAGGGAGTCACTGTCGGAGTGTTGGAGGTGTGAGGGAGTCACTGTCGGAGTGTTGGAGGTGTGAGGGTGTCACTGTCGGTGTGTTGGAGGTGTGAGGGAGTCACTGTCGGAGTGTTGGAGGTGTGAGGGAGTCACTCTTGGAGTGTTGGATGTGTGACAGAGTCTCTGTCGGATTGTTGGAGGTGTGAGGAGTGAGGGAGTCACTCTCAGAGTGTTGGAGGTGTGAGGGAGTCACTGTCGGAGTGTTGGAGGTGTGAGGGAGTCACTGTGGAAGTGTTGGAGGTGTGAGGGAGTCACTCTCGGAGTGTTGGAGGTGTGACAGAGTCTCTTTCGGAGTGTTGGAGGTGTGAGGGAGTCACTCTCGGAGTGTTGGAGGCGTGACAGAGTCTCTGTCGGAGTGTTGGAGGTGTGAGGAGTGAGGGAGTCACTCTCAGAGTGTTGGAGGTGTGAGGGAGTCACTGTCGGAGTGTTGGAGGTGTGAGGGAGTCACTGTCGGAGTGTTGGAGGTGTGACAGAGTCACTCTCAGAGTGTTGGAGGTGTGACAGAGTCTCTGTCGGAGTGTTGGAGGTGTGAGGGAGTCACTCTCGGAGTGTTGGAGGTGTGACAGAGTCTCTGTCGGAGTGTTGGAGGTGTGAGGGAGTCACTCTCGGAGTGTTGGAGGTGTGAGGGAGTCACTCTCGGAGTGTTGGAGGTGTGAGGGAGTCACTGTCGGAGTGTTGGAGGTGTGAGGGAGTCACTCTCGGAGTGTTGGCGGTGTGACAGAGTCTCTGTCGGAGTGTTGGAGGTGTGAGGAGTGAGGGAGTCACTCTCAGAGTGTTGGAGGTGTGAGGGAGTCACTGTCGGAGTGTTGGAGGTGTGAGGGAGTCACTCTCGGAGTGTTGGAGGTGTGACAGAGTCTCTGTCGGAGTGTTGGAGATGTGAGGGAGTCACTGTCGGAGTGTTGGAGGTGTGAGGGAGTCACTGTCGGAGTGTTGGAGGTGTGACAGAGTCTCTGTCGGAGTGTTGGAGGTGTGAGGGAGTCACTCGGAGTGTTGGAGGTGTGAGGGAGTCACTCTCGGAGTGTTGGAGGTGTGAGGGAGTCACTCTCGGAGTGTTGAAGCTGTGAGGGAGTCACTCTCGGAGTGTTGGAGCTGTGAGGGAGTCACTCTCGGAGTGTTGGAGGTGTGAGGGAGTCACTCTCGGAGTGTTGGAGGTGTGAGGGAGTCACTCTCGGAGTGTTGAAGGTGTGACAGAGTCTCTGTCGGAGTGTTGGAGGTGTGAGGGAGTCACTCTCGGAGTGTTGGAGGTGTGACAGAGTCTCTGTCGGAGTGTTGGAGGTGTGAGGGAGTCACTCTCGGAGTGTTGGAGGTGTGACAGAGTCTCTGTCGGAGTGTTGGAGGTGTGAGGGAGTCACTCTCGGAGTGTTGGAGGTGTGAGGGAGTCACTCTCGGAGTGTTGGAGGTGTGAGGGAGTCACTCTCGGAGTGTTGGAGGTGTGAGGGAGTCACTCTCGGAGTGTTGAAGGTGTGACAGAGTCTCTGTCGGAGTGTTGGAGGTGTGAGGGAGTCACTCTCGGAGTGTTGGAGGTGTGACAGAGTCTCTGTCGGAGTGTTGGAGGTGTGAGGGAGTCACTCTCGGAGTGTTGGAGGTGTGACAGAGTCTCTGTCGGAGTGTTGGAGGTGTGAGGGAGTCACTCTCGGAGTGTTGGAGGTGTGACAGAGTCTCTGTCGGAGTGTTGGAGGTGTGAAGGAGTCACTCTCGGAGTGTTGGAGGTGTGACAGAGTCTCTGTCGGAGTGTTGGAAGTGTGAGGGAGTCACTCTCGGAGTGTTGGAGGTGTGACAGAGTCTCTGTCGGAGTGTTGGAGGTGTGAGGGAGTCACTCTCGGAGTGTTGGAGGTGTGACAGAGTCTCTGTCGGAGTGTTGGAGGTGTGAGGAGTGAGGGAGTCACTCTCAGAGTGTTGGAGGTGTGAGGGAGTCACTGTCGGAGTGTTGGAAGTGTGAGGGAGTCACTCTCGGAGTGTTGGAGGTGTGACAGAGTCTCTGTTGGCGTGTTGGAGGTGTGACAGAGTCTCTGTCGGAGTGTTGGAGGCGTGAGGGAGTCACTCTCGGAGTGTTGGAGGTGTGACAGAGTCTCTGTCGGAGTGTTGGAGGTGTGAGGAGTGAGGGAGTCACTCTCAGAGTGTTGGAGGTGTGAGGGAGTCACTCCCGGAGTGTTGGAGGTGTGACAGAGTCTCTGTCGGAGTGTTGGAGGTGTGAGGGAGTCACTCTCGGAGTGTTGGAGGTGTGAGGGAGTCACTCTCGGAGTGTTGGAGGTGTGAGGGAGTCACTCTCGGAGTGTTGGAGGTGTGACAGAGTCACTCTCGGAGTGTTGGAGGTGTGAGGGAGTCACTCTCGGAGTGTTGGAGGTGTGAGGGAGTCACTCCCGGAGTGTTGGAGGTGTGAGGGAGTCACTCTCGGAGTGTTGGAGGTGTGAGGGAGTCACTCTCGGAGTGTTGGAGGTGTGAGGGAGTCACTCTCGGAGTGTTGGAGGTGTGAGGGAGTCACTCTCGGAGTGTTGGAGGTGTGAGGGAGTCACTGTCGGAGTGTTGAAGGTGTGACAGAGTCTCTGTCGGAGTGTTGGAGGTGTGAGGGAGTCACTCTCGGAGTGTTGAAGGTGTGACAGAGTCTCTGTCGGAGTGTTGGAGGTGTGAGGGAGTCACTCTCGGAGTGTTGGAGGTGTGACAGAGTCTCTGTCGGAGTGTTGGAGGTGTGAGGGAGTCACTCTCGGAGTGTTGGAGGTGTGACAGAGTCTCTGTCGGAGTGTTGGAGGTGTGAGGGAGTCACTCTCGGAGTGTTGGAGGTGTGACAGAGTCTCTGTCGGAGTGTTGGAAGTGTGAGGGAGTCACTCTCGGAGTGTTGGAGGTGTGACAGAGTCTCTGTCGGAGTGTTGGAGGTGTGAGGAGTGAGGGAGTCACTCTCAGAGTGTTGGAGGTGTGAGGGAGTCACTGTCGGAGTGTTGGAAGTGTGAGGGAGTCACTCTCGGAGTGTTGGAGGTGTGACAGAGTCTCTGTTGGCGTGTTGGAGGTGTGACAGAGTCTCTGTCGGAGTGTTGGAGGTGTGAGGGAGTCACTCTCGGAGTGTTGGAGGTGTGACAGAATCTCTGTCGGAGTGTTGGAGGTGTGAGGGAGTCACTCTCGGTGTGTTGGAGGTGTGAGGGAGTCACTCTCGGAGTGTTGGAGGTGTGAGGGAGTCACTCTCGGAGTGTTGGAGGTGTGACAGAGTCACTCTCGGAGTGTTGGAGGTGTGAGGGAGTCACTCTCGGAGTGTTGGAGGTGTGAGGGAGTCACTCTCGGAGTGTTGGAGGTGTGAGGGAGTCACTCTCGGAGTGTTGGAGGTGTGAGGGAGTCACTCTCGGAGTGTTGGAGGTGTGAGGGAGTCACTCTCGGAGTGTTGGAGGTTTGAGGGAGTCACTGTCGGGGAGGGTGTTCTGAATGAAATGTTTAACTGCAGCCTCTCCTACAATCTCAGGCAGACTGAGTGAGCCTCGAGCTGGGGTTGGAGGGAGGGGTGTGTTCCCTCTGGAGTCCTGACCAATATTCATACTTCAATCAATGTGACTAACGGAAATTATTGATCAGATGCCTAGGGTGGGATCTTGCTGTGCACATACTCATTGTGACATCTCCCACATTAGAACAGTGAGGACACTTCATTGGCTGTCAAGTCTTTCGAGAATACCGTTGGTGTAAATGTTACTGCGGAGTTATTGGTCAGCACTAAGATTTGGATTTGAACATTCACCTTGTCAGTGACCTGAGGAACGAGCCGATTGTAAACTGATTCAATCACACTGCGTCTGTAAGAGGACAAAACACAAACCATTACTTCACCAAGACTCGTCTCTCAATCATTTCACATCAGACTCAGCTCTGGGTCACACTCTGACCTCAATCCCAATGTCTCTGCTCAACTCTCACTCCACAGAGCAATGAATAAAACAAATCCACGCTCACAGTTTCAGCACCATGGTCCACACTGTCTGAGGGTCAGTACTGAGGGAGTGCCGCACTGTCGGAGGGTCAGTACTGAGGGAGTGCCGCACTGTCGGAGGGTCAGGACTGAGGGAGTGCCGCACTGTCGGAGGGTCAGTACTGAGGGAGTGCCGCACTGTCGGAGGGTCAGTACTGAGGGAGAGCCGCACTGTCGGAGGGTCAGTACTGAGGGAGAGCCGCACTGTCGGAGGGTCAGTACTGAGGGAGAGCCGCACTGTCGGAGGGTCAGTACTGAGGGAGTGCCGCACTGTCAGAGGGTTAGTGCTGAGGGAGCGCCGCAAAGTCGGAGGGTCAGTACTGAGGAAGTGCCGCACTGTCAGAGGGTCAGTACTGAGGGAGAGCCGCACTGTCGGAGGGTCAGTACTGAGGGAGAGCCGCACTGTGGGAGGGTCAGTACTGAGGGAGAGCCGCACTGTCGGAAGGTCAGTACTGAGTGAGAGCCGCACTGTCAGAGGGTCAGTACTGAGGGAGTGCTGCACTGTCGGAGGGTCAGTACTGAGTGAGCGCCGCACTGTCGGAGGGTCAGTACTGAGGAAGTGCTGCACTGTCAGAGGGTCAGTGCTGAGGGAGCGCAGTACTGTCCGAGTGTCAGTACTGACGGAGTGCCGCACTGTCGGAGGGTCAGTACTGAGGGAGTGCTGCACTGTCGGAGGATCAGTACTGAGGGAGTGCTGCACTGTCAGAGGGTAAGTACTGAGGGAGTGCTGCACTGTCGGAGAGTCAGTACTGAGGGAGTGCTGCACTGTCAGAGGGTCAGTACTGAGGGAGTGCTGCACTGTCAGAGGGTCAGTACTGAGGGAGTGCTGCACTGTCGGAGAGTCAGTACTGAGGGAGTGCCGCAATGTCAGAGGGTCAGTGCTGAGGGAGCGCCGCACTGTCAGAGGGTCAGTACTGAGGGAGTGCTGCACTGTCGGAGGGTCAGTACTGAGGGAGTGCTGCACTGTCGGGGGGCCAGTACTGAGGGAGTGCTGCACTGTCAGAGGGTCAGTACTGAGCGAGCGCTGCACTGTCAGAGGGTCAGTACTGAGGGAGTGCTGCACTGTCAGAGGGTCAGTACTGAGGGAGTGCTGCACTGTCGGAGGGTCAGTACTGAGGGAGTGCTGCACTGTCGGAGGGTCAGTACTGAGGGAGTGCTGCACTGTCAGAGGGTCAGTACTGAGGGAGTGCTGCACTGTCAGAGGGTCAGTACTGAGGGAGAGCCGCACTGTCGGAGGGTCAGTACTGAGGGAGAGCCGCACTGTCGGAGGGTCAGTACTGAGGAAGTGCTGCACTGTCAGAGGGTCAGTGCTGAGGGAGCGCAGCACTGTCCGAGTGTCAGTACTGACGGAGTGCCGCACTGTCGGAGGGTCAGTACTGAGGGAGTGCTGCACTGTCGGAGGGTCAGTACTGAGGGAGTGCTGCACTGTCAGAGGGTCAGTACTGAGGGAGTGCTGCACTGTCGGAGAGTCAGTACTGAGGGAGTGCTGCACTGTCAGAGGGTCAGTACTGAGGGAGTGCTGCACTGTCAGAGGGTCAGTACTGAGGGAGTGCTGCACTGTCGGAGAGTCAGTACTGAGGGAGTGCCGCACTGTCAGAGGGTCAGTGCTGAGGGAGCGCCGCACTGTCAGAGGGTCAGTACTGAGGGAGTGTTGCACTGTCGGAGGGTCAGTACTGAGGGAGTGCTGCACTGTCGGGGGGGACAATACTGAGGGAGTGCTGCACTGTCAGAGGGTCAGTACTGAGCGAGCGCTGCACTGTCAGAGGGTCAGTACTGAGGGAGTGCTGCACTGTCAGAGGGTCAGTACTGAGGGAGTGCTGCACTGTCGGAGGGTCAGTACTGAGGGAGTGCTGCACTGTCAGAGGGTCAGTACTGAGGGAGTGCTGCACTGTCAGAGGGTCAGTACTGAGGGAGTGCTGCACTGTCAGAGGGTCAGTACTGAGGGAGTGCTGCACTGTCAGAGGGTCAGTACTGAGGGAGTGCTGCACTGTCGGAGGGTCAGTACTGAGGGAGTGCCGCACTGTCAGAGGGTCAGTACTGAGGGAGTGCTGCACTGTCAGAGGGTCAGTACTGAGGGAGTGCTGCACTGTCGGAGGGTCAGTACTGAGGGAGTGCCGCACTGTCAGAGGGTGAGTGCTGAGGGAGAGCCGCACTGTCGGAGGGTCAGTACTGAGTGAGTGTTGCACTGTCAGAGGGTCAGTACTGAGGGAGTGCTGCACTGTCAGAGGGTCAGTACTGAGGGAGTGCCGCACTGTCAGAGGGTCAGTACTCAGGGAGTGCTGCACTGTCAGAGGGTCAGTACTGAGGGAGTGCTGCACTGTCAGAGGGTCAGTACTGAGGGAGTGCCGCACTGTCAGAGGGTGAGTGCTGAGGGAGAGCCGCACTGTCGGAGGGTCAGTTCTGAGGGAGTGGTGCACTGTCGGAGGGTCAGTACTGAGGGAGCGCTGCACTGTCGGAGGGTCAGTACTGAGGGAGCGCTGCATTGTCAGAGGGTCAGTACTGAGGGAGCGCTGCACTGTCGGAGGGTCAGTACTGAGGGAGCGCTGCACTGTCGGAGGGTCAGTACTGAGGGAGTGCTGCACTGTCAGAGGGTCAGTACTGAGGGAGTGCTGCACTGTCAGGGTCAGTACTGAGGGAGTGCTGCACTGTCAGAGGGTCAGTACTGAGGGAGTGCTGCACTGTCAGGGTCAGTACTGAGGGAGTGCTGCACTGTCAGAGGGTCAGTACTGAGGGAGTGCTGCACTGTCAGAGGGTCAGTACTGAGGGAGTGCTGCACTGTCAGGGTCAGTACTGAGGGAGTGCTGCACTGTCAGAGGGTCAGTACTGAGGGAGCGCTGCACTGTCGGAGGGTCAGTACTGAGGGAGCGCTGCATTGTCAGAGGGTCAGTGCTGAGGGAGCGCTGCACTGTCGGAGGGTCAGTACTGAGGGAGCGCTGCACTGTCGGAGGGTCAGTACTGAGGGAGTGCCGCACTGTCAGAGGGTCAGTGCTGAGGGATCAGCAGTCTGGGGAGGGAGGGAATGAGTGAGGAGGGTGACCCAGGCCCTATGCCAGCTCCTTACTTGCTGATGAGGCCTCCTCCTGGTGGGAGGTTGGGAATATTCTCCATCAACAGGGAATGCATCACGTCCAGTAACCCGGGAGAGACATCGGGAGCTGCCTTGGTCACCAGATCTGTCAGGAGAGAGGGAGCGAGACAGGAAACACAAAGAAAAGCTGTGTTTGTATGACGAGCTGAACTGCAGGGAGGTGAGAAGGTTCTGGGAGAGATCGACTGCAGGGAGGTGACGCTGGTAATCCCAGAGCAGACTAACGTCAGCCAGGCCGGAGGGGGAATAACACCCCCCCCACCCCGGGGACCAGGGTCCCCACCCCTCCCCCTGCACCCCAGGGACGAGGTTCCCCACCCCACCCCTCCACCACCCCCCCCCCCACCCCCCAGGGACGAGGGTCCCCACCCCTCCCCACGTGTTCTCCCTGGGGCAGCTGCTGAGGTTCAGCCTGGTTATTGCCCGCGTGTGTTGAACAAGCGGCCACGTTCCAGGTCGTTAATGTCCCAGCTTCAAACATACAACCCGAATCGCAGGGCCCAGGGCGTAAACAGACCATCAAATCCCACACGGTGGGGGGTGGGGGGGGGGTCACTGACCTTTGACTCGTGTTTCCAAGTGTCTGTCCAGTTCGCCCTCTCTCTGTCTGGCTTCGTCCGAGGGTCTCGGTGCATTCTCGAAGCAGACCAGCTCGATGCTCATGTTGTCTCGGCTCCCCTGAGGGTCAGTGAAAGACATACAGGGCCACACAGTCCGTACCCACAGTAACCTCACCGATTCACATCAACTCCTCCACAACCGACTATCAACTTGTCTCGCAGCAACTCACAACACTGCAAAGACCCTCACAGGAAAGGGTGGAGCAAACGTGGTCTCTGCTGTAACGCAACAAAGGCAGTGCACAGGAAGATCCCACTAACAGCTCGCCGTTAACAGCCAGGTCATGCGTGTCAGTGATGCTGGCTGTGAGATAAACATTGGGTCCTACACTGGGAGAACCTCCTCTACCACAGGAGCTGTGGAGGCTGTCACTGAGTATAGCGAAGGAGGAACCAGATAGATTTCCGGACTCTAAAGGTGTTAAGAGGTATTGGGTTGGGGGGGGGGGGGTGGTGGGCGGGAGAGCAGGAGTACGGCTTTGAGATAGAGCATCAGCCATGATCATACTGAATGCTTGAACAGGCTCGAAGGGCTGAATGGCCTCCTCCTGCTCCCAGTTTCTCTTAGAGTCATAGGGGTCTACAGCACAGAAAAATGCCCTTCGGCCCATCGAGTCTGTGCCGGTCAAACAAGTACCTAACTATTCTAATCCCATTTTCCAGCACTAAGCCCATAGTCTTGTATGCCATGGCATCGCAAGTGTTGAGGGTTTCTGCTCTACCACCCTTTCAGGCAGTGAGTTCCAGATTCCCACCACCCTCTGGGTGAAAAAATTCTTCCTCACATCCCCTCTAAACCTCCTGCCCGTTACCTTAAATCTATGTCCCCTGGTATTGTTCCTTCCTGTCTACCCTCTCTATGCCCCTCAATTTTATACACCTTAATCATGTCCCCCCTCAATCTCCTCTGCTCCAGGGAAAATAACCCCAGTCTATTCAATCTCTCCTCATAACTAAAACTCTCCAGCCCAGGCAACATCCTGGTAAATCTCCTCTGCTCTCTCTCTAGGGCAGAGATAATTCAATGTTTCTATCCTCTTCCAAACAGTGACCATGGGATCTTTTACATCCACCCAGGTGCACAGAAGGGCCTCAGTTTAGTTACTGCCTCAACTGAAAGATTGTCCCTCGGACAGTAAAGCACTCACTCAGTACTACCCCTCAGAGAGTAAAGCACTCACTCAGTACTAACCCTCGGACAGTAAAGCACTCACTCAGTACTACCCCTCAGACAGTAAAGCACTCACTCAGTACTACCCCTCAGACCGTAAAGCACTCACTCAGTACTAACCCTCGGACAGTAAAGCACTCACTCAGTACTACCCCTCAGACAGTAAAGCACTCACTCAGTACTAACCCTCGGACAGTAAAGCACTCACTCAGTACTACCCCTCAGACAGTAAAGCACTCACTCAGTACTACCCCTCAGACCGTAAAGCACTCACTCAGTACTAACCCTCGGACAGTAAAGCACTCACTCAGTACTACCCCTCAGACAGTAAAGCACTCACTCAGTACTACCCCTCGGACAGTAAAGCACGCACTCAGTACTACCCCTCAGACAGTAAAGCACTCACTCAGTACTACCCCTCGGACAGTAAAGCACTCACTCAGTACTACCCCTCAGACAGTAAAGCACTCACTCAGTACTACCCCTCGGACAGTAAAGCACTCACTCAGTACTACCTCTCAGACAGTAAAGCACTCACTCAGTACTACCCCTCAGACAGTAAAGCACTCACTCAGTACTACCCCTCAGACAGTAAAGCACTCACTCAGTACTACCCCTCAGACAGTAAAGCACTCCCACAGTACTACCCCTCAGACAGTAAAGCACTCCCACAGTACTACCCCTCAAACAGTAAAACACTCCCACAGTACTACCCCTCAGACAGTAAAGCACTCACTCTACTACCCGTTGGACAGTAAAGCACTCACTCAGTACTGACCCTCCGACAGTGCAGCACTCCCTCTGTACTGACCCTCCGACAGTGCAGCACTCCCTCTGTACTGACCCTCCGACAGTGCAGCACTCCCTCTGTACTGACCCTCTGACAGTGCGGCGCTCCCTCAGCACTGACCCTCTGACAGTGCGGCGCTCCCTTGGTACCGACCCTCAGACTGAGCTGCACTCCCTTATGCTTATATTATATTTTCCATTCCTGAGTTTGATTCTAACCCCAGGAATGCTGTTAAAAATTGAGACAGTTTTTTTTTAATTCATTCACAGGATGTGGGCGTCGCTGGCTGGGCCAGCTTTTATTACCCATCCCTATTTGCCCTTGAGAAGGTGGTGGTGAGCTGCCTTCTTGAGCTGCTGCAGTCCATGTGGTGTAGGTACACCCACAGTGCTGTTAGGGAGGGAGTTCCAGGATTCTGACCCAGCGACAGTGAAGGAATGGTGATATATTTCCAAGTCAGGATGGTGAGTGACTTGGAGGGGAACTTCCAGGTGGTGGTGTTCCCATCTATCTGCTGCCCTTGTCCTTCTAGATGGTAGTGGTTGTGGGTTTGGAAGGTGCTGTCTAAGGAGCCTTGGTGAGTTGCTGCAGTGCATCTTGTAGATGGTACACACACTGCTGCCACTGTGTGTCGGTGGGGGAGGGAGTGAATGTTTGTGGATGGGGTGCCAATCAAGTGGGGCTGCTTTGTCCTGGATGGTGTTGAGCTTCTTGAGTGTTGTGGGAGCTGCACTCATCCAGGCAAGTGGGGAGTATTCCCTCACACTCCTGACTTGTGCCTTGTAGATGGTGGACAGGCTTTGGGGAGTCAGGAGGTGAGTTACTCACCACAGGATTCCCAGCCTCTGACCTGCCCTTGTAGCCACAGTATTTATATGGCTGGTTCAGTTCAGTTTCTGGTCAATGGTAACCCCCGGGATGTTGATAGTGGGGGATTCACTGATGGTGATGCCATTGAACATCAAGGGGCGATGGTTGGATTCTCTCTTGTTGGAGATGGTCATTGCGTGGCACTTGTGTGGCGTGAATGTTACTTGCCACTTGTCAGCCCAAGCCTGGATATTGTCCAGGTCTTGCTGCATTTGGACATGGACTGCTTCAGTATCTGAGGAGTCGTGAATGGTGCTGAACATCGTGCAATCATCAGCGAACATCCCCACTTCTGACCTTACAATGGAAGGAAGGTCATTGATGAAGCAGCTGAAGATGGTTGGGCCGAGGACACTAACCCTGAGGAACTCCTGCAGTGATGTCCTGGAGCTGAGATGACTGACCTCCAACAACCACAACCATCTTCCTTTGTGCTGGGTATGACTCCAACCAGCGGAGAGTTTTCCCCTGATTCCCATTGACTCCAGTTTTGCTGGGGCTCCTTGATGCCACACTCGGTCAAATGCTGCCTCGATGTCAAGGGCAGTCACTCTCACCTCACCTCGGGAGTTCAGCTCTGCTGTCCATGTTTGAACCAAGGCTGTAATGAGGTCAGGAGCTGAGTGGCCCTGGCAGAACCTAAACTGGACATCAGTGAGCAAGTTATTGCTAAGCAAGTGCCGCTTGATAACACTGTTGATGACCCCTTCCATTATTTTACTGATGATGGAGAGTAGACTGATTGGGTAATTGGTCGGGTTGGATTTGTCCTGCTTTTTGTGTACAGGACATACCTGGGCAATTTTCCACATAGCCGGGTAGATGTCAGTGTTGTAGCTGTACTGGAACAGCTTGGCTAGGGGCGCAGCAAGTTCTGGGGCACAAGCCTTCAGTACTGTTGCAGGAATATTGTCAGGGTCCATAGCCTTTGCAGTATCCAGTGCCTTCAGCCATTCCTTGATATCACGTGGAGTGAATCAAATTGGCTGAAGACAGGCATCGGTGATGCTGGGGACCTCTGGAGGAGGCTATGGATCATCCACTCAGCACTTCTGGCTGAAGATTGTAGCCAATGCTTCAGCCTTATCTTTTTGCACTGATGTGCTGGGCTCCTCCATCATTGAGGATGGGGATATTTGTGGAGCCTCCTCCTCCAGTGAGTTGTTTAATTGTCCACCACCATTCACAACTGGATGTGGCAGGACTGCAGAGCTTAGATCTGATCCATTCGTTGTGGAATCTCTTAGCCCTGTCTATCACTTGCTGCTTATGCTGTTTGGCAGGCAAGTAGTCCTGTGTTGTAGCTTCACCAGGTTGACACCCCATTTTTAGGCATTCCTGGTGCTGCTCCTGACATGTCCTCCTGCACTCTTCATTGAACCAGGGTTGATCCCCTGACTTGATGGGAATGGTAGAGTGGGGGATATGCTGGACCATGAGGTTACAGATTGTATTCGAGTACAATTCTGCTGTTCCTATCATAAAGCAGTTTGCAGCTGGAGTTACACAACCAGCCTTCCCTGAAGGACATCAGTCAACCAGTTGGATTTTACAACATTCTCACATTATCACGATCACGTTAACTGATATCAGCTTTCCCTTTGCAGATTTTTAAATCCAATTGAAGTTTGTTGTTTGTCCTGTGGAGATCTGAATTGTTATTCTCTGAGTTATTTGTCCATTCACTGACCCACTATATTGTACTTGGCTCAGTGCATCTGTAGCAGGTACACAGGGGAAGCAGAGGGTTCTCCTCTTGCTGTATTTACACAGCTCAATGTATAAACTTTTCATAATCAGCTCCACTTTGCTGAAATCCCTCAGCCAACACAGGGGAGCTCAGATCCTGGGAGCTGTCACAAAGAATTAGAGAGATCTGCAACCAACCCCGTTGGCACCCAACCCAGAGAGAGAGGCATCATCCAGACATCACACACACGGCTGCAGACGCCTCTTTGCTGTGCATTCGTTTATCCAGATTAGCTCTCTGGGACATTTCAGGATTGGCGATTGATCCGAGTGCTTAGTGCAGTCAACAGGGTGGGGATATTTAGGGGGAGGGGCAGTAGGGGAGGGAGAAGGAAACAGACACAAACACGCACACGCGCAGGCACGCACAAACACGTGCAGGCACGCACAAATACGCACAAACACATGCACAAACACGCACAAACATGCACAAACATGCACAGGCACACACAAACATGCACAAACACGCACAAACATGCACAGGCACGCACAAACACGCGCACGCACGCACAAACACGCACAAACACGCACAGGCACGCACAAACACGCACAGGCACGCACAAACACGCACAGGCATGCACAAACACGCACAGGCATGCACAAACACGCACAAACATGCACAAACACGCACAGGCACACACACATGCACAAACACGCACAAACATGCACAGGCACGCACAAACACATGCAGGCACGCACAAACACGCGCAGGCACGCACAAACACGCGCAGGCACGCACAAACACGCACAGGCACGCACAAACACGCGCAGGCACGCACAAACACGCGCAGGCACGCACAAACACGCACAGGCACGCACAAACACGCACAAACACGCACAGGCATGCACAAACACGCACAGGCATGCACAAACACGCACAAACATGCACAAACACGCACAGGCATGCACAAACACGCACAAACACGCACAGGCACGCACAAACATGCACAGGCACGCACAAACACGCGCAGGCACGCACAAACACGCACAGGCACGCACAAACACACACAGGCATGCACAAACACGCACAAACATGCACAAACACGCACAGGCATGCACAAACACGCACAGGCACACACAAACATGCACAAACACGCACAAACACGCGCAGGCACGCACAAACACGCGCAGGCACGCACAAACACGCACAAACACGCACAAACACGCGCAGGCACGCACAAACACGCACAAACACGCACAAACACGCACAGGCACGCACAGGCACGCACAGGCACGCACAAACATGCACAGGCACGCACAAACATGCACAAGCACGCACAGGCACGCACAAACACACGCAGGCATGCACAAACACGCACAGGCACGCACAAACACGCACAGGCACACACAAACACGCACAAAAACGTGCAGGCATGCACAAACACGCGCAAGCACGCACAAACACACGCAGGCACGCATAAACACACGCAGGCACGCACAAACACACGCAGGCACGCACAAACACGCGCAGGCACGCACAAACATGTGCAGGCACGCACAAACACGCACAAACACGTGCAGGCATGCACAAACATGCACAGGCATGCACAAACACTCGCAGGCACGCACAAACACGTGCAGGCACGCACAAACACGCGCAGGCACGCACAAACACGCGCAGGCACGCACAAACACGCACAGGCATGTACAGGCACGCACAGGCACGCACAAACACGCGCAGGCACACACAAACACACACAAACACGCGCAGGCATGCACAAACACACACAGGCATGCACAAACACCCACAAACATGCACAAACACGCACAGGCATGCACAAACACGCACAGGCACGCACAAACACACACAGGCACGCACAAACACACACAGGCACGCACAAACACGCGCAGGCACGCACAAACACGCGCAGGCACGCACAAACACGCACAAACACGCGCAGGCACGCACAAACACGCACAGGCATGTACAGGCACGCACAGGCACGCACAAACACGCGCAGGCACACACAAACACACACAAACACGCGCAGGCATGCACAAACACACACAGGCATGCACAAACACCCACAAGCATGCACAAACACGCACAGGCATGCACAAACACGCACAGGCACGCACAAACACACACAGGCACGCACAAACATACACAGGCACGCACAAACACACACAGGCACGCACAAACACACACAGGCATGCACAAACACGCACAGGCACGCACAGGCATGCACAAACATGCACGAACACGCACAGGCACGCACAAACATGCACAGGCACGCTCAAACACGCACAGGCACGCGCAAACACGCACAAACACGCACAGGCATGCACAAACACGCACAGGCATGCACAAACACGCACAGGCACGCTCAAACACGCACAGGCACGCGCAAACACGCACAAACACGCACAGGCATGCACAAACACGCGCAGGCATGCACAAACACGCGCAGGCACGCACAAACACGCACAGGCACGCACAAACACACACAGGCATGCACAAACACACACAGGCATGCACAGGCACTCACAAACACGCGCAGCATGCACAAACACGCACAGGCATGCACAAACACGCACAAACACGCGCAGGCACGCACAGGCACGCACAAACAGGCACAGGCACGCACAAACACGCACAGGCACGCACAAACACGCACAGGCACGCACAAACACGCACAGGCACGCACAAACACGCACAATGCACAGGCACGCCCAGGCATGCACAGGCACGCACAAACACGCACAAACACGCACAGGCACGCACAAACACGCACAAACAAGCGCAGGCACGCACAAACACGCGCAGGCACGCACAAACATGCGCAGGCACGCACAAACACGCACAGGCACGCACAAACACGCACAGGCACGCACAAACACGCACAGGCACGCACAGGCACGCACAAACACACGCAGGCACGCACAAACACGCACAGGCACGCACAAACACGCACAGGCACGCACAAACACGCACAGGCACGCGCAGGCACGCACAAACACGCACAGGCACGCACAAACACGCACAGGCACGCACAAACACGCACAGGCACGCACAAACACGCACAACCACGCACAGGCACGCACAGGCACGCACAGGCACGCACAGGCACGCACAGGCACGCACAAACACGCACAAACATGCACAAACACGCACAGGCACGCACAGGCACGCACAAACACGCGCAGGCATGCACAAACACGCGCAGGCACGCACAAACACACGCAGGCACGCACAAACACACGCAGGCACGCACAAACACACGCAGGCACGCACAAACACACGCAGGCACGCACAAACACGCGCAGGCACGCACAAACACGCACAGGCACGCACAAACACGCACAGGCACGCACAAACACGCGCAGGCACGCACAAATACGCGCAGGCACGCACAGGCATGTACAAACACACGCAGGCACGCACAAACACGTGCAGGCATGCACAAACACACACAAACACGCACAGGCATGCACAGGCACACACAAACACGCACAGGCATGCACAAACACACACAGGCATGCACAAACATGCACAAACACGCACAGGCATGCACAAACATGCACAGGCACGCACAAACACACACAGGCACACACAAACACGCACAGGCGCAGGCACACACAAACACGCACACGCGCAGGCACACACAAACACGCGCAGGCACACACAAACACGCACAGGCGCAGGCACACACAAACACGCACACGCGCAGGCACACACAAACACGCACACGCGCAGGCACACACAAACACGCACAGGCACACACAAACATGTACACGCGCAGGCACACACAAACACGCACAGGCACACACAAACACGCACAGGCGCAGGCACACATGCGCACAGGCACACAAACACAGGCACACACACATGCAGGCTTGCACACACACAGGCACACACAAACACGCAGACACACACAAACACGCACACACAAACACGCACAGACGCAGGCGCACACACAAACACACACACGTGCAGGCATACATACACAAACACACACGCGTGCACACAGGCACACGCGCGCACACAGGCACGCACGTACACAAACACGCACGCACAGGTGCACACAAACACGCACAGGCGCACACAAACACGCACAGGCACAGGCACACACAAACACGCGCAGGCACACACAAACACGCACAGGCACAGGCACACACAAACACGCACAGGCACACACAAACACGCACAGGCGCAGGCACACACGCGCACAGGCACACAAACACACAGGCACACACACATGCAGGCTTGCACACACACAGGCACACACAAACACGCAGACACACACAAACACGCACACACAAACACGCACAGACGCAGGCGCACACACAAACACGCACACGTGCAGGCATACATACACAAACACACACGCGTGCACACAGGCACGCACGTGCACAAACACGCACGCACAGGTGCACACAAACACACACACACACACACACACACACGCGCAGTGGGCAGTGACCGAGGGGCCGGGAGTGGGCAGCACATTAAAAGGTTCAACAGCCTGACAATGACCCACTGCAGGTTTTTTATTCATTCACAGGATGTGGGCGTCGCTGGTTGGGCCCAGCATTTATTGCCCATCCCTAATTGCCCCTTGAGAAGGTGGTGCTGAGCTGCCTTCTTGAACCGCTGCAGTCCATGTGGTGTAGGTACACCCACAGTGCTGTTAGGAAGGGAGTTCCAGGATTTTGACCCAGCGACAGTGAAGGAACGGTGATATATTTCCACATCCAGGTTTATGCTTCATGGATAAGCAGAAGGGCTGAGATTTCTGATGGTTTCCCCTGGTCTTTGGAATCTGTACTCTGGTGTGGAGTCCATTCACCTGACACAGCTTCACACTGCCCAAGATCTTTGGACTAGGCTCAAAGTTCATTCCGGCTCTGGTCTTTACTAACTGGCTGAGTCATACAATTACTTTCTACACTTTCATTTATTTCCCTACAAGTGCTCGATTGTTCCCACTCCACACCAAATTCAGCAAGAGTCAGTGTGTGTGGGACCCGTACCCCAGTGAGAGTCAGTGTGTGTGGGACCCGTAGCCCAGTGAGAGTCAGTGTGTGTGGGACCCATACACCAGTGAGAGTCAGCGTGTGTGGGACCTGTACCCCAGTGAGAGTCAGTGTGTGTGGGACCCGTACCCCAGTGAGAGTCAGTGTGTGTGGGACCCGTACCCCAGTGACAGTCAGTGTGTGTGGGACCCGTACACCAGTGAGAATCAGTGTGTGTGGGACCCGTACCCCAGTGAGGGTCAGTGTGTGTGGGACCCGTACCCCAGTGAGAGTCAGTGTGTGTGGGACCCGTACCCCAGTGAGGGTCAGTGTGTGTGGGACCCGTACCCCAGTGAGAGTCAGTGTGTGGGACCCGTACCCCAGTGAGGGTCAGTGTGTGTGGGACCCGTACCCCAGTGAGATTCAGTGTGTCTGTGGGACCCGTACCCCAGTGAGAGTCAGTGTGCGTGGGACTCGTACCCCAGTGAGAGTCAGTGTGCGTGGGACTCGTACCCCAGTGAGAGTCAGTGTGTGTGGGACCCGTACCCCAGTGAGAGTCAGTGTGCGTGGGACCCGTACCCCAGTGAGAGTCAGTGTGTGTGGGAGCCGTACCCCAGTGAGAGTCAGTGTGTGTGTGGGACCCGTACCCCAGTGAGAGTCAGTGTGTCTGTGGGACCCGTACCCCAGTGAGAGTCAGTGTGTGTGTGGGAGCCGTACCCCAGTGAGAGTCAGTGTGTGTGTGGGACCCGTACCCCAGTGAGAGTCAGTGTGTCTGTGGGACCCGTACCCCAGTGAGAGTCAGTGTGTGTGGGACCCATACCCCAGTGAGAGTCAGTGTGTCTGTGGGACCCGTACCCCAGTGAGAGTCAGTGTGTGTGTGGGAGCCGTACCCCAGTGAGAGTCAGTGTGTGTGTGGGACCCGTACCCCAGTGAGAGTCAGTGTGTCTGTGGGACCCGTACCCCAGTGAGAGTCAGTGTGTGTGTGGGACCCGTACCCCAGTGACAGTCAGTGTGTGTGGGACCCGTACACCAGTGAGAGTCAGTGTGTGTGGGACCCGTACCCCAGTGAGAGTCAGTGTGTGTGGGACCCGTACCCCAGTGAGAGTCAGTGTGTGTGGGACCCGTACCCCAGTGACAGTCCGTGTGTGTGGGACCCGTACACCAGTGAGAGTCAGTGTGTGTGGGACCCGTACCCCAGTGAGCGTCAGTGTGTGTGGGACACGTACCCCAGTGAGAGTCAGTGTGTGTATGGGACCCGTACCCCAGTGAGAGTCAGTGTGTGTGGAACCCGTACCCCAGTGAGAGTCAGTGTGTGTGGGACCCATACCCCAGTGAGCGTCAGTGTATGTGGGACCCGTACCCCAGTGAGAGTCAGTGTGTGTGGGACCCATACCCCAGTGAGAGTCAGTGTGTGTGGGACCCGTACCCCAGTGACAGTCAGTGTGTGTGGGACCCGTACCCCAGTGAGAGTCAGTGTGTGTGGGACCCGTACCCCAGTGAGAGTCAGTGTGTGTGGGACCCGTACCCCAGTGAGAGTCAGTGTGTGTGGGACCCGTACCCCAGTGACAGTCAGTGTGTGTGGGACCCGTACCCCAGTGAGAGTCAGTGTGTGTGGGACCCGTACCCCAGTGACAGTCAGTGTATGTGGGACCCGTACCCCAATGAGAGTCAGTGTGTGTGGGACCCATACCCCAGTGAGAGTCAGTGTGTGTGTGTGGGACCCGTACCCCAGTGAGAGTCAGTGTGTGTGGGAACCGTACCCCAGTGAGAGTCAGTGTGTGTGGGGCCCCTTCCCAGTGAGAATCAGTGTGTGTGGGACCCATACCCCAGTTTGAGTCAGTGTTTGTGTGACCCGTACCCCAGTGAGAATCAGTGTGTGTGGACCCATACCCCAGTTTGAGTCAGTGTTTGTGTGACCCGTACCCCAGTGAGAGTCAGTGTTTGTGTGACCCGTACCCCAGTGAGAGTCAGTGTGTGTGGGACCCGTACCCCAGTGAGAGTCAGTGTGTGTGGGACCCGTACCCCAGTGAGAGTCAGTGTGTGTGGGACCCGTACCCCAGTGAGAGTCAGTGTGTGTGGGACCCGTACCCCAGTGAGAGTCAGTGTGTGTGGGACCCGTACCCCAGTGAGAGTCACTGTGTGTGGGACCCGTACCCCAGTGAGAGTCAGCGTGTGTGGGACCCATACCCCAGTGAGAGTCAGTGTGTGTGGGACCCGTACCCCAGTGAGAGTCAGCGTGTGTGGGACCCGTACCCCAATGAGAGTCAGTGTGTGTGGGACCCGTACCCCAGTGAGAGTCAGTGTGTGTGGGAACCCCTACCCCAGTGAGAGTCAGTGTGTGTGGGACCCGTACCCCAGTGAGAGTCAGTGTGTGTGGGACCCATACCCCAGTGAGAGTCAGTGTGTGTGGGACTGTTCCCCAGTGAGAGTCAGTGTCTGTGGGACCCGTACCCCAGTGATTAATTTATTCCAGGTTCAGGTTCAAGTCGGATTAGTTGGGCCTCTGAGTGGGTGTTAGCTGCTTGAACCTCTCCCTGGAATACTCTGCAGCAAGAGCCGCTCTGTAACTCTGACCTACTGAACCTCACTGAGTCGTGGCTCCAGTGGGATGTTTAACATTGGAGTCTGACCCTGCCTGACCATTTGAGTGGGCAGCCATGGGTCAGCTCAGTATGGAGCTGCAGGTCAAGCTGTGTGTCCCCGTCCGCATCAAAGCATGTGGTCAGAGACGGGACCCCCAAACTGGGAGTCATGCACGAGGTTCCTGGTGAGTACATTTCTGTCCCCACACCCTGTACAGGCAGGCCTGAGTCTGTGTGCTGGGTGTTATAGGGGAATGTGTAATGTGCAGAGACTGTACTGTCAATCTTACCCTGTACAGGCAGGTGTCTGCCACCAGGTTACAGATCTTCTCCAGATCGTCAGTGAGCTCTAGTCTCGATCGGACAAATGCGCACAGTTCCTCGTTGCTCATCACATCCCAAATGCCATCACAAGCCAGGATAACAAACTCGTCCTCCTGCGATCGCTCGATTACCATCACCTCCGGCTCGGGAGAGACCAGCTGCTCTGTGGGCCCTTTCCCATCCACACACTTGTAATCGTAATCTCCTAGTGCCCGGGAGACAGCGAGCGAGCCATTGACTCGCTGGATCATCACGCTGCCCCCAGCGTTCTGGATCCGCTCCTTCTCGCGCGGGTTACAGGGCTTGTGGTCCTCGGTGGAGAAATGTACAGAGTGACCCCTCTGCAGGACCCCCCGCGAGTCCCCGCAGTTTATGAAGTAGATGTGCGTCGGCGAGACCAGCAGTGCCACTGCTGTGGATCCACTGCGATCCATATCGTTGTTCCCCAGCTCCGAGTCGTTCCTCATGTGCTCGTCGATGCTCAGGAACCCGGTTCGGATGGCCCGCTTCACACTCTCGACAGCAGCCTGGGAGTCACTCCTGCCGTCTGCCATCCCTTGGTAAACCAGAGCAGAGCTGAGCTGCAGTGTAGCAATGTTTCACCGCGTGGTTTCATTCCCCCTCCACCACCCGCTTGGCCAACTCTTTGCGCCATTAATTTTCAGCACCCGACGATGGGGGTGAGTGAGGTCCAAGCGAAACATCAGCTTGGCCTAAAGTGGCAGTGCCTGTGGCCAGGGATCTTGGTCAACAGCCTTGGCTCGGCGGGTATCAGTCCGGTCGGGGTCAGAGGGTCACGGGTTCAAGCCAACTCCCCAAACGAGCAGGAAATCCCAGAAACGCTCGGTGCAGCGCTGCTCCTGGCACAGTGAACGCCCCATCGTTTCATTCCCAATATCTCAACTAAAGCCCGGATCGGACCCAGGGAGCTGGGTTCAAAGGTCACAGTTACAAGGTCAGGACAGCTGGAGGCCGTTCAGCCCACGGGGTCTGTGCTGGTTCTCCGCAGAGCCATCCAGCTTGGCTCATTCCCCAGCTCCATCTCTGTAAACTCATTCCCCGCCTGTGTCTGTCTGCTTTCCCTTTCGAACTGTCCCTCATCTCCAAGTCCAAACCCCCTCACCGGCAGCGAGTTCCAGGTCATCACCTTCCACAGTGCACAGGAAATCTCTTCCTCACATCCCCCTGGCCCTGCCCAGGACCTTCAATCTGCAGCCCCTACACCCCCCCCACCGCCCCCCCCAGGTCCTCGTACCATCAGCCAATAGGAACGGCTGTTCTTTGTCTGTCAATCTTATCTAAACCCCTGCACCTGTACGCCTGTCACCCTGCACCTGCACGCCTGTCACCCTGCACCTGTACGCCTGTCACCCTGCACGCCTCTGCACCTGTACGCCTGTCACCCTGCACCTGTACGCCTGTCACCCTGCACCTGCACGCCTGTCACCCTGCACCTGTACGCCTGTCACCCTGCACGCCTCTGCACCTGTACGCCTGTCACCCTGCACCTGTACGCCTGTCACCCTACACCTGTACGCCTGTCACCCTGCACGCCTCTGCACCTGTACGCCTGTCACCCTGCACCTGCACGCCTGTCACTCTGCACCTGTACACCTGTCACCCTGCACGCCTCTGCACCTGTACGCCTGTCACCCTGCACCTGTACGCCTGTCACCCTACACCTGTACGCCTGTCACCCTGCACGCCTCTGCACCTGTACGCCTGTCACCCTGCACCTGTACGCCTGTCACTCTGCACCTGTACACCTGTCACCCTGCACGCCTCTGCACCTGTACGCCTGTCACCCTGCACCTGTACGCCTGTCACCCTACACCTGTACGCCTGTCACCCTGCACGCCTCTGCACCTGTACGCCTGTCACCCTGCACCTGTACGCCTGTCACTCTGCACCTGTACACCTGTCACCCTGCACGCCTCTGCACCTGTATGCCTGTCACCCTGCACGCCTCTGCACCTGTACACCTGTCACCCTGCACCTGTACGCCTGTCACCCTACACCTGTACGCCTGTCACCCTGCACGCCTCTGCACCTGTACACCTGTCACCCTGCACGTGTACGCCTGTCACCCAGCATGCCTCTGCACCGGTATGCCTGTCACCCTGCACGCCTCTGCACCTGTACGCCTGTCACCCAGCACGCCTCTCCACCTGTACGCCTGTCACCCTGCACCTGTACGCCTGTCACCCTGCACGCCTCTGCACCTGTACGCCTGTCACCAAACATGCCTCTGCACCTGTACGCCTGTCACCCTGCACGCCTCTGCACCTGTATGCCTGTCACCCAGCATGCCTCTGCACTTGTACGCCTGTCACCCTGCACCTGTACGCCTGTCACCCTGCACCTGTACGCCTGTCACCCTGCACGCCTCTGCACCTGTACGCCTGTCACCAAACATGCCTCTGCACCTGTACGCCTGTCACCCTGCACGCCTCTGCACCTGTATGCCTGTCACCCAGCATGCCTCTGCACTTGTACGCCTGTCACCCTGCACCTGTACGCCTGTCACCCTGCACCTGTACGCCTGTCACCCTGCACCTGTACGCCTGTCACCCTGCACGCCTCTGCACCTGTACGCCTGTCACCCTGCACCTGTACGCCTGTCACCCTACACCTGTACGCCTGTCACCCTGCACGCCTCTGCACCTGTACGCCTGTCACCCTGCACCTGTACGCCTGTCACTCTGCACCTGTACGCCTGTCACCCTGCACGCCTCTGCACCTGTACGCCTGTCACCCTGCACCTGTACGCCTGTCACTCTGCACCTGTACACCTGTCACCCTGCACGCCTCTGCACCTGTATGCCTGTCACCCTGCACGCCTCTGCACCTGTACGCCTGTCACCCTGCACCTGTACGCCTGTCACCCTACACCTGTACGCCTGTCACCCTGCACGCCTCTGCACCTGTACACCTGTCACCCTGCACGTGTACGCCTGTCACCCAGCATGCCTCTGCACCGGTATGCCTGTCACCCTGCACGCCTCTGCACCTGTACGCCTGTCACCCAGCATGCCTCTCCACCTGTACGCCTGTCACCCTGCACCTGTACGCCTGTCACCCTGCACGCCTCTGCACCTGTACGCCTGTCACCCAACATGCCTCTGCACCTGTACGCCTGTCACCCTGCACGCCTCTGCACCTGTATGCCTGTCACCCAGCATGCCTCTGCACTTGTACGCCTGTCACCCTGCACCTGTACGCCTGTCACCCTGCACACCTCTGCACCTGTACGCCTGTCACCCTGCACCTGTACGCCTGTCACCCTGCACCTGTACACCTGTCACCCTGCACGCCTCTGCACCTGTATGCCTGTCACCCTGCACGCCTCTGCACCTGTACGCCTGTCACCCTGCACCTGTACGCTGTCACCCTACACCTGTACGCCTGTCACCCTGCACGCCTCTGCACCTGTACACCTGTCACCCTGCACCTGTACGCCTGTCACCCAGCATGCCTCTGCACCTGTATGCCTGTCACCCTGCACGCCTCTGCACCTGTACGCCTGTCACCCTGCACGCCTCTGCACCTGTACGCCTGTCACCCTGCACCTGTACGCCTGTCACCCTGCACGCCTCTGGACCTGTACACCTGTCACCCTGCACCTGTATGCCTGTCACCCTGCACGCCTCTGCACCTGTACGCCTGTCACCCTGCACGCCTCTGCACCTGTACGCCTGTCACCCTACACCTGTACGCCTGTCACCCTGCACCTGTACGCCTGTCACTCTGCACCTGTACACCTGTCACCCTGCACGCCTCTGCACCTGTATGCCTGTCACCCTGCACGCCTCTGCACCTGTACGCCTGTCACCCTGCACCTGTACGCCTGTCACCCTGCACCTGTACGCCTGTCACCCTACACCTGTACGCCTGTCACCCTGCACGCCTCTGCACCTGTACACCTGTCACCCTGCACCTGTACGCCTGTCACCCAGCATGCCTCTGCACCTGTATGCCTGTCACCCTGCACGCCTCTGCACCTGTACGCCTGTCACCCAGCACGCCTCTGCACCTGTACGCCTGTCACCCTGCACCTGTACGCCTGTCACCCTGCACGCCTCTGCACCTGTACGCCTGTCACCCAACATGCCTCTGCACCTGTACGCCTGTCACCCTGCACGCCTCTGCACCTGTATGCCTGTCACCCAGCATGCCTCTGCACTTGTACGCCTGTCACCCTGCACCTGTACGCCTGTCACCCTGCACACCTCTGCACCTGTACGCCTGTCACCCTGCACCTGTACGCCTGTCACCCTGCACCTGTACACCTGTCACCCTGCACGCCTCGGCACCTGTATGCCTGTCACCCTGCACGCCTCTGCACCTGTACGCCTGTCACCCTGCACCTGTACGCTGTCACCCTACACCTGTACGCCTGTCACCCTGCACGCCTCTGCACCTGTACACCTGTCACCCTGCACCTGTACGCCTGTCAGCCAGCATGCCTCTGCACCTGTATGCCTGTCACCCTGCATGCCTCTGCACCTGTACGCCTGTCACCCTGCACGCCTCTGCACCTGTACGCCTGTCACCCTGCACCTGTACGCCTGTCACCCTGCACGCCTCTGGACCTGTACACCTGTCACCCTGCACCTGTACGCCTGTCACCCTGCACGCCTCTGCACCTGTACGCCTGTCACCCTGCACGCCTCTGCACCTGTACGCCTGTCACCCTACACCTGTACGCCTGTCACCCTGCACGCCTCTGCACCTGTACACCTGTCACCCTGCACCTGTATGCCTGTCACCCAGCATGCCTCTGCACCTGTATGCCTGTCACCCTGCACGCCTCTGCACCTGTACGCCTGTCACCCTGCACGCCTCTGCACCTGTACGCCTGTCACCCTGCACCTGTACGCCTGTCACCCTGCACGCCTCTGCACCTGTACGCCTGTCACCCAACATGCCTCTGCACCTGTACGCCTGTCACCCTGCATGCCTCTGCACCTGTATGCCTGTCACCCAGCATGCCTCTGCACTTGTACGCCTGTCACCCTGCACCTGTACGCCTGTCACCCTGCACGCCTCTGCACCTGTACGCCTGTCACCCTGCATGCCTCCGCACCTGTACGCCTGTCACCCTGCACGCCTCTACACCTGTACACCTGTCACTCCGCACCTGTACGCCTGTCACCCGGCACGCCTCTGCACCTCTATGCCTGTCACCCTGCACGCATCTGCACCTCTACGCCTGTCATCCTGCACACCTCTGCACCTCTACGCCTGTCACCCTGCACACCTCTGCACCTCTACGCCTGTCACCCTGCACACCTCCCATACTACATGCCTCTACACCTGTACACCTGTCATCCTATACACCTGTACGCCTGTCATACTGCACACCTCTACACCTGTACGCCTGTCATCATGTATACCTGTCACCCTGCACACCTCTACACCTGTACGCCCGTCATCGTGTATACCTGTCACCCTGCACACCTCTACACCTGTACGCCTGTCATCGTGTATACCTGTCATCCTGCATGCCTGTACGCCTGTCACCCTGCATACCTCTACACCTGCACGCCCGTCACCCTGCACGCCTCTACACCTGCACGCCCGTCACCCTGCATGCCTCTACACCTGCATACCTCTACACCTGCACGCCCGTCACCCTGCATGCCTCTACACCTGCATACCTCTACACCTGTACGGCCGTCACCCTGCATGCCTCTACACCTGCATACCTCTACACCTGTACACCTGTCACTCTGCACCCTGCACGCCTGTCACCCGGCACGCCTCTGCACCTCTATGCCTGTCACCCTGCACGCATCTGCACCTGTACGCCTGTCACCCTGCACGCCTCTGTACCTGTATGCCTGTCACCCTGCACGCCTCCGCACCTGTACGCCTGTCACCCTGCACGCCTCTACACCTGTACACCTGTCACTCTGCACCTGGACGCCTGTCACCCGGCACGCCTCTGCACCTCTATGCCTGTCACCCTGCACGCATCTGCACCTCTACGCCTGTCATCCTGCACACCTCTGCACCTCTACGCCTGTCACCCTGCACACCTCTGCACCTCTACGCCTGTCACCCTGCACGCCTCTCATACTACATGCCTCTACACCTGTACACCTGTCATCCTATACACCTGTACGCCTGTCATACTGCACACCTCTACACCTGTACGCCTGTCATCGTGTATACCTGTCACCCTGCACACCTCTACACCTGTACGCCTGTCATCGTGTATACCTGTCACCCTGCACACCTCTACACCTGTACGCCTGTCATCGTGTATACCTGTCACCCTGTACGCCTCTACACCTGCACACCCGTCACCCTGCATGCCTCTACACCTGTACGCCTCTACACCTGCATGCCCGTCACCCTGCATGCCTCTACACCTGCACGCCCGTCACCCTGCATGCCTCTACACCTGTACGCCTCTACACCTGCACACCCGTCACCCTGCATACCTCTACACCTGCACGCCTCTACACCTGCACGCCTGTCACCCTGCATACCTCTACACCTGTACGCCTGTCATCGTGTATACCTGTCATCTTGCATGCCTGTACGCCTGTCATCGTGTATACCTGTCATCTTGCATGCCTGTACGCCTGTCACCCTGCACGCCTCTACACCTGCACGCCTGTCAACCTGCACCCGTCCAGCAAATCTCCGCTCAGTCTCCTCTGCAGCAAGGAAGTTCCCAACATCGTGTCTGACCCGTGCGCAGTTACCGAGAGGGGGCACCGAATGGGGAAGGAGAATGCAGACAGAAACTGACCTTTGAACTCCTGGTTGCTGGTTATGTGCTGGAGGAGGTTCTTAGCACAATATTTGGCGACCCCTGACCCCGCGTGCCCATCATAAATTGCGAAGAAGGACCAGTTTTTCAGCTTGTCGTGTAACTCTGGCAAAGCCGTGTGTGTGTCCTCCATCTCCACACGCCAGCCCTGCATGCTGCAGAGTCCATAACGGATACTGTTCCCCTCCCCATGCTCATTGTGTTTCTCCGTGTTCGGACGGTCCAGAAAAGCTCCCATACTCAAGCGGAATTACCTAGAAAGGTTTACAGATAAAACATTCACTGAGACCGAGCCACAGGGGACACGGGAAAGGCCAGACCCCACTGCCCCGCGGGGCGGAGGTGGGGAGGGAGGGACTAGTGTGGCTGCTGCCTCATCGAGGCACAGGGAGGTGGGGGGGGGACACACAACTACAGCCGGTGTCCACTAACACACAACAGCTTTCAAACCTTGGTGAGCGTGAAGAAACACCACCACCCCCAACCCACCCCCCACATAAACAGGGGGACCCCCCTGTAAATACTGACACACTCCCTGGGGACCCCCTGTAAATACTGACACACTCCCCAGGGAGCCCCTGTAAATACTGACACACTCCCCGGGGACCCCCTGTAAATACTGACACACTCCCCAGGGACACCCTGTAAATACTGACACACTCCCCGGGGACCCCCTGTAAATACTGACACACTCCGCGGGGACCCACTGTAAATACTGACACACTCCCTGGGGACCCCCTGTAAATACTGACACACTCCCCGGGGACCCTCTGTAAATACTGACACACTCCCCGGGGACTCCCCTGTAAATACTGACACACTCCCCGGGGACACCCCTGTAAATACTGACACACTCCCCCGGGACCCACTGTAAATACTGACACACTCCCCAGGGAGACCCTGTAAATACTGACACACTCCCCGGGGACCCACTGTAAATACTGACACACTCCCCGGGGACCCACTGTAAATACTGACACACTCGGACACAGCTGGAGGTCCAAACTGATGTGGCTAACAGCTACACTAGTACCTAACTGAACGTAAGGAATCACGGGACCCGCGTTTTAGCTCAGAACAGCCCATTTACTTTCCTCACTGTTTATTCCAGAGGCTGCGCCCAACACATGACCAGGAGCAGGGGGATGGGTGGGAGACAAACACTGAATTTAAACCAGGATTTATGGTTCCAGCTTCATTCCAGAGTTTTAGTTAAAAGGTGTCCGCATGACTGAGTCCAGCCGAATTGGGGAAGGGGGAGTGAAGCGGGGGGATTCCTGTTGGGGACGACTGTTTATCTCCTTAAAAGTCTTTGAATCGAGTCACAGTGGGTGGCATTCTCCCCTTCATCTCACAAGGTCATGGGTTCAAATTTCACTCCAGGCTCAAGGTCAAAATCTAACCTGACACTCAATGCAGAACTGGCAGAAAACCCAGGGCCCGGTGCTGAGGGAGTGCCGCACTGTCGGAGGGTCAGTACTGAGGGAGTGCTGCACTGTCAGAGGGTCAGTACTGA
Source organism: Carcharodon carcharias (assembly GCF_017639515.1). NCBI lineage: Eukaryota > Metazoa > Chordata > Chondrichthyes > Lamniformes > Lamnidae > Carcharodon > Carcharodon carcharias. Next base: position 59,664 of record NW_024470763.1, read on the forward strand.
GGGAGTGCTGCACTGTCAGAGGGTCAGTGCTGAGGGAGTGCTGCACTGTCAGAGGGTCAGTACTGAGGGAGTGCTGCACTGTCAGAGGGTCAGTGCTGAGGGAGTGCCGTACTGTCGGAGGGTCAGTGCTGAGGGAGCGCCGCACTGTCAGAGGGTCAGTACTGAGGGAGTGCCGCACTGTCAGAGGGTCAGTACTGAGGGAGTGCCGCACTGTCAGAGGGTCAGTACCGAGGGAGCGCCGCACTGTCGGAGGGTCAGTACTGAGGGAGTGCTGCACTGTCGGAGGGTCAGTACTGAGGGAGCACCGCACTGTCGGAGGGTCAGTACTGAGGGAGCGCCGCACTGTCCGAGTGTCAGTACTGAGGGAGTGCTGCACTGTCGGAGGGTCAGTACTGAGGGAGTGCTGCACTGTCGGAGGGTCAGTACTGAGGGAGTGCTGCACTGTCAGAGGGTCAGTACTGAGGGAGCGCCGCACTATCAGAGGGTCAGTACTGAGGGAGCGCTGCACTGTCAGAGGGTCAGTACTGAGGGAGTGCCGCACTGTCAGAGGGTCAGTACTGAGGGAGTGCTGCACTGTCGGAGGGTCAGTAATGAAGGAGTGCTGCACTATCGGAGGGTCAGTGCTGAGGGAGCGCTGCACTGTCGGAGGGTCAGTACTGAGGGAACGCTGCACTGTCGGAGGGTCAGTACTGAGGGAGTGCTGCACTGTCAGAGGGTCAGTGCTGAAGGAGTGCTGCACTGTCAGAGGGTCAGTACTGAGGGAGTGCTGCACTGTCAGAGGGTCAGTACTGAGGGAGTGCTGCACTGTCAGAGGGTCAGTACGAGGGAGTGCTGCACTGTCGGAGGGTCATTACTGAGGGAGTGCTGCACTGTCAGAGGGTCAGTACTGAGGGAGTGCTGCACTGTCAGAGGGTCAGTACGAGGGAGGGCTACACTGTCAGAAGGTCAGTAATGAGGGAGTGCTGCACTGTCGGAGGGTCAGTACTGAGGGAGTGCTACACTGTCCGAGGGTCAGTACTGAGGGAGTGCTGCACTGTCAGAGGGTCAGTACTGAGGGAGTGCTGCACTGTCAGAGGGTCAGTACTGAGGGAGTGCTGCACTGTCAGAGGGTCAGTACTGAGGGAGTGCTGCACTGTCAGAGGGTCAGTACTGAGGGAGTGCCGCACTGTCGGAGGGTCAGTGCTGAGGGAGTGCTGCACTGTCAGAGGGTCAGTAGTGAGGGAGTGCTGCACTGTCAGAGGGTCAGTACTGAGGGAGTGCTGCACTGTCAGAGGGTCAGTACTGAGGGAGTGCCGCACTGTCGGAGGGTCAGTACTGAGGGAGTGCCGCACTGTCGGAGGGTCAGAACTGAGGGAAGTGCCGCACTGTCGGAGGGTCAGTGCTGAGGGAGCGCCGCACTGTCGGAGGGTCAGTGCTGAGGGAGCGCCGCACTGTCGGAGGGTCAATGCTCAGGGAGCGCCGCACTGTCGGAGGGTCAGTGCTGAGGGAGTGCTGCACTGTCAGAGGGTCAGTACTGAGGGAGTGCTGCACTGTCGGAGGGTCAGTACTGAGGGAGTGCTGCACTGTCAGAGGGTCAGTACGAGGGAGTGCTACACTGTCAGAAGGTATGTACTGAGGGAGTGCTGCACTGTCAGAGGGTCAGTACTGAGGGAGTGCTGCACTGTCAGAGGGTCAGTACTGAGGGAGTGCTGCACTGTCAGAGGGTCAGTACTGAGGGAGCGCTGCACTGACAGAGGGTCAGTGCTGAGGGAGTGCTGCACTGTCGGAGGGTCAGTACTGAGGGAGTGCTGCACTGTCAGAGGGTCAGTGCTGAGGGAGTGCTGCACTGTTGCAGTGTCAGTACTGAGGGAGCGCCGCACTGTCGGAGGGTCAGTACTGAGGGAGTGCTGCACTGTCAGAGGGTCAGTGCTGAGGGAGTGCTGCACTGTCGGAGGGTCAGTACTGAGGGAGCGCTGCACTGTCAGAGAGTCAGTACTGAGGGAGTGCCGCACTGTCAGAGGGTCAGTACTGAGGGAGCGCTGCACTGTCAGAGGGTCATGACTGAGGGAGTGCTGCACTGTCGGAGGGTCAGTACTGAGGGAGTGCCGCACTGTCAGAGTGTCAGTCCTGAGGGAGTGCCGCACTGTCGGAGGGTCAGTGCTGAGGGAGTGCCGCACTGTCAGAGTGTCAGTGCTGAGGGAGTGCTGCACTGTCGGAGGGTCAGTACTGAGGGAGTGCTGCACTGTCAGAGGGTCAGTACTGAGGGAGTGCTGCACTGTCAGAGAGTCAGTACTGAGGGAGTGCTGCACTGTCAGAGGGTCAGTACTGAGGGAGTGCTGCACTGTCAGAGGGTCAGTACTGAGGGAGTGCCGCACTGTCAGAGGGTCAGTACTGAGGGATTGCTGCACTGTCGGAGGGTCAGTGCTGAGGTAGTGCTGAAACGTCGGAGGGTCAGTACTGAGGGAGCACCGCACTGTCGGAGGGTCAGTGCTGAGGGAGCGCCGCACTGTCGGAGGGTCAGTGCTGAGGTAGTGCTGAAAAGTCGGAGGGTCAGTACTGAGGGAGTGCTGCACTGTCAGAGGGTCAGTGCTGAGGGAGCGCCGCACTGTCGGAGGGTCAGTGCTGAGGGAGTGCTGCACTGTCAGAGGGTCAGTACTGAGGGAGTGCTGCACTGTCAGAGGGTCAGTACTGAGGGAGTGCTTCACTGTCAGAGGGTCAGTACTGAGGGAGTGCTACACTGTCAGAAGGTCAGTACTGAGGGAGTGCTGCACTGTCAGAGGGTCAGTACTGAGGGAGTGCTGCACTGTCAGAGGGTCAGTACGAGGGAGTGCTGCACTGTCAGAGGGTCAGTACTGAGGGAGTGCTGCACTGTCAGAGGGTCAGTACTGAGGGAGTGCTGCACTGTCAGAGGGTCAGTACGAGGGAGGGCTACACTGTCAGAAGGTCAGTAATGAGGGAGTGCTGCACTGTCGGAGGGTCAGTACTGAGGGAGTGCTACACTGTCCGAGGGTCAGTACTGAGGGAGCGCCGCACTGTCCGAGGGTCAGTACTGAGGGAGTGCTGCACTGTCAGAGGGTCAGTACTGAGGGAGCGCTGCACTGTCAGAGGGTCAGTACTGAGGGAGTGCTGCACTGTCAGAGGGTCAGTACTGAGGGAGTGCCGCACTGTCGGAGGGTCAGTAGTGAGGGAGTGCTGCACTGTCAGAGGGTCAGTAGTGAGGGAGTGCTGCACTGTCAGAGGGTCAGTACTGAGGGAGTGCCTCACTGTCGGAGGGTCAGTACTGAGGGAGTGCTGCACTGTCAGTGGGTCAATACTGAGGTAGTGCTGAAAAATCGGAGCGTCAGTACTGAGGGAGTGCCGCACTGTCGGAGGGTCAGTACTGAGGGAGTGCTACACTGTCCGAGGGTCAGTACTGAGGGAGTGCTGCACTGTCAGAGGGTCAGTACTGAGGGAGTGCTGCACTGTCAGAGGGTCAGTACTGAGGGAGTGCTGCACTGTCAGAGGGTCAGTACTGAGGGAGTGCTGCACTGTCAGAGGGTCAGTACTGAGGGAGTGCCGCACTGTCGGAGGGTCAGTGCTGAGGGAGTGCTGCACTGTCAGAGGGTCAGTAGTGAGGGAGTGCTGCACTGTCAGAGGGTCAGTACTGAGGGAGTGCTGCACTGTCAGAGGGTCAGTACTGAGGGAGTGCCGCACTGTCGGAGGGTCAGTACTGAGGGAGTGCCGCACTGTCGGAGGGTCAGTACTGAGGGAAGTGCCGCACTGTCGGAGGGTCAGTGCTGAGGGAGCGCCGCACTGTCGGAGGGTCAGTGCTGAGGGAGCGCCGCACTGTCGGAGGGTCAATGCTCAGGGAGCGCCGCACTGTCGGAGGGTCAGTGCTGAGGGAGTGCTGCACTGTCAGAGGGTCAGTACTGAGGGAGTGCTGCACTGTCGGAGGGTCAGTACTGAGGGAGTGCTGCACTGTCAGAGGGTCAGTACGAGGGAGTGCTACACTGTCAGAAGGTATGTACTGAGGGAGTGCTGCACTGTCAGAGGGTCAGTACTGAGGGAGTGCTGCACTGTCAGAGGGTCAGTACTGAGGGAGTGCTGCACTGTCAGAGGGTCAGTACTGAGGGAGCGCTGCACTGACAGAGGGTCAGTGCTGAGGGAGTGCTGCACTGTCGGAGGGTCAGTACTGAGGGAGTGCTGCACTGTCAGAGGGTCAGTGCTGAGGGAGTGCTGCACTGTTGCAGTGTCAGTACTGAGGGAGAGCCGCACTGTCGGAGGGTCAGTACTGAGGGAGCGCTGCACTGACAGAGGGTCAGTGCTGAGGGAGTGCTGCACTGTCGGAGGGTCAGTACTGAGGGAGTGCCGCACTGTCGGAGGGTCAGTACTGAGGGAGTGCTGCACTGTCAGAGGGTCAGTGCTGAGGGAGTGCTGCACTGTCGGAGGGTCAGTACTGAGGGAGCGCTGCACTGTCAGAGAGTCAGTACTGAGGGAGTGCCGCACTGTCAGAGGGTCAGTACTGAGGGAGCGCTGCACTGTCAGAGGGTCATGACTGAGGGAGTGCTGCACTGTCGGAGGGTCAGTACTGAGGGAGTGCCGCACTGTCAGAGTGTCAGTCCTGAGGGAGTGCCGCACTGTCGGAGGGTCAGTGCTGAGGGAGTGCCGCACTGTCAGAGTGTCAGTGCTGAGGGAGTGCTGCACTGTCGGAGGGTCAGTACTGAGGGAGTGCTGCACTGTCAGAGGGTCAGTACTGAGGGAGTGCTGCACTGTCAGAGAGTCCGTACTGAGGGAGTGCTGCACTGTCAGAGGGTCAGTACTGAGGGAGTGCTGCACTGTCAGAGGGTCAGTACTGAGGGAGTGCCGCACTGTCAGAGGGTCAGTACTGAGGGATTGCTGCACTGTCGGAGGGTCAGTGCTGAGGTAGTGCTGAAACGTCGGAGGGTCAGTACTGAGGGAGCACCGCACTGTCGGAGGGTCAGTGCTGAGGGAGCGCCGCACTGTCGGAGGGTCAGTGCTGAGGTAGTGCTGAAAAGTCGGAGGGTCAGTACTGAGGGAGTGCTGCACTGTCAGAGGGTCAGTGCTGAGGGAGCGCCGCACTGTCGGAGGGTCAGTGCTGAGGGAGTGCTGCACTGTCAGAGGGTCAGTACTGAGGGAGTGCTGCACTGTCAGAGGGTCAGTACTGAGGGAGTGCTTCACTGTCAGAGGGTCAGTACTGAGGGAGTGCTACACTGTCAGAAGGTCAGTACTGAGGGAGTGCTGCACTGTCAGAGGGTCAGTACTGAGGGAGTGCTGCACTGTCAGAGGGTCAGTACGAGGGAGTGCTGCACTGTCAGAGGGTCAGTACTGAGGGAGTGCTGCACTGTCAGAGGGTCAGTACTGAGGGAGTGCTGCACTGTCAGAGGGTCAGTACGAGGGAGGGCTACACTGTCAGAAGGTCAGTAATGAGGGAGTGCTGCACTGTCGGAGGGTCAGTACTGAGGGAGTGCTACACTGTCCGAGGGTCAGTACTGAGGGAGCGCCGCACTGTCCGAGGGTCAGTACTGAGGGAGTGCTGCACTGTCAGAGGGTCAGTACTGAGGGAGCGCTGCACTGTCAGAGGGTCAGTACTGAGGGAGTGCTGCACTGTCAGAGGGTCAGTACTGAGGGAGTGCCGCACTGTCGGAGGGTCAGTAGTGAGGGAGTGCTGCACTGTCAGAGGGTCAGTACTGAGGGAGTGCTGCACTGTCAGAGGGTCAGTACTGAGGGAGTGCCGCACTGTCGGAGGGTCAGTACTGAGGGAGTGCTGCACTGTCAGTGGGTCAATACTGAGGTAGTGCTGAAAAATCGGAGCGTCAGTACTGAGGGAGTGCCGCACTGTCGGAGGGTCAGTACTGAGGGAGTGCCGCACTGTCGGAGGGTCAGTACTGAGGGAAGTGCCGCAATGTCGGAGGGTCAGTGCTGAGGGAGCGCCGCACTGTCGGAGGGTCAGTGCTGAGGGAGCGCCGCACTGTCGGAGGGTCAGTGCTGAGGGAGTGCTGCACTGTCAGAGGGTCAGTACTGAGGGAGTGCTGCACTGTCAGAGGGTCAGTACTGAGGGAGTGCTGCACTGTCAGAGGGTCAGTACTGAGGGAGCGCTGCACTGACAGAGGGTCAGTGCTGAGGGAGTGCTGCACTGTTGGAGGGTCAGTACTGAGGGAGTGCTGCACTGTCAGAGGGTCAGTACTGAGGGAGTGCTGCACTGTTGCAGTGTCAGTACTGAGGGAGCGCCGCACTGTCGGAGGGTCAGTGCTGAGGGAGTGCTGCACTGTCAGAGGGTCAGTGCTGAGGGAGTGCTGCACTGTCGGAGGGTCAGTGCTGAGGGAGTGCTGCACTGTCAGAGAGTCAGTACTGAGGGAGTGCCGCACTGTCAGAGGGTCAGTACTGAGGGAGCGCTGCACTGTCAGAGGGTCATGACTGAGGGAGTGCTGCACTGTCGGAGGGTCAGTACTGAGGGACTGCCGCACTGTCAGAGTGTCAGTCCTGAGGGAGTGCCGCACTGTCGGAGGGTCAGTGCTGAGGGAGTGCCGCACTGTCAGAGTGTCAGTGCTGAGGGAGTGCTGCACTGTCGGAGGGTCAGTACTGAGGGAGTGCTGCACTGTCAGAGGGTCAGTACTGAGGGAGTGCTGCACTGTCAGAGAGTCCGTACTGAGGGAGTGCTGCACTGTCAGAGGGTCAGTACTGAGGGAGTGCTGCACTGTCAGAGGATCAGTACTGAGGGAGTGCCGCACTGTCAGAGGGTCAGTACTGAGGGATTGCTGCACTGTCGGAGGGTCAGTACTGAAGGAGTGCTGAACTGTCGGAGGGTCAGTGCTGAGGGAGCGCTGCACTGTCGGAGGGTCAGTACTGAGGGAACGCTGCACTGTCGGAGGGTCAGTACTGAGGGAGTGCTGCACTGTTAGAGGGTCAGTGCTGAAGGAGTGCTGCACTGTCAGAGGGTCAGTACTGAGGGAGTGTCGCACTGTCGGAGGGTCAGTAATGAGGGAGTGCTGCACTGTCAGAGAGTCGGTACTGAGGGAGCGCCGCACTGTCGGAGGGTCAGTGCTGAGGGAGTGCTGCACTGTCAGAGAGTCGGTACTGAGGGAGTGCTGAAAAGTCGGAGGGTCAGTACTGAGGGAGTGCCGCACTGTCAGAGGGTCAGTGCTGAGGGAGCGCTGCACTGTTGGAGGGTCAGTGCTGAGGGAGTGCTGCACTGTCGGAGGGTCAGTACTGAGGGAGTGACGCACTGTCGGAGGGTCAGTGCTGAGGGAGCGCCGCACTGTCGGAGGGTCAGTGCTGAGGTAGTGCTGAAAAGTCGGAGGGTCAGTACTGAGGGAGCACCGCACTGTCGGTGGGTCAGTGCTGAGGGAGCGCCGCACTGTCGGAGGGTCAGTGCTGAGGTAGTGCTGAAAAGTCGGAGGGTCAGTACTGAGGGAGTGCTGCACTGTCAGAGGGTCAGTGCTGAGGGAGCGCCGCACTGTCGGAGGGTCAGTGCTGAGGGAGTGCTGCACTGTCAGAGGGTCAGTACTGAGGGAGTGCTGCACTGTCAGAGGGTCAGTACTGAGGGAGTGCTTCACTGTCAGAGGGTCAGTACTGAGGGAGTGCTGCACTTTCAGAGGGTCAGTACTGAGGGAGTGCTGCACTGTCAGAGGGTCAGTACTGAGGGAGCGCTGCACTGTCAGAGGGTCAGTACTGAGGGAGTGCTGCACTGTCAGAGGGTCAGTACTGAGGGAGTGCCGCACTGTCGGAGGGTCAGTAGTGAGGGAGTGCTGCACTGTCAGAGGGTCAGTAGTGAGGGAGTGCTGCACTGTCAGAGGGTCAGTACTGAGGGAGTGCTGCACTGTCGGAGGGTCAGTACTGAGGGAGTGCCGCACTGTCAGTGGGTCAATACTGAGGTAGTGCTGAAAAATCGGAGGGTCAGTACTGAGGGAGTGCCGCACTGTCGGAGGGTCAGTAATGAGGGAGTGCCGCACTGTCGGAGGGTCAGTGCTGAGGGAGCGCCGCACTGTCGGAGGGTCAGTGCTGAGGGAGCGCCGCACTGTCGGAGGGTCAATGTTCAGGGAGCGCCGCACTGTCGGAGGGTCAGTGCTGAGGGAGTGCTGCACTGTCAGAGGGTCAGTACTGAGGGAGTGCTGCACTGTCGGGGGGTCAGTACGAGGGAGGGCTACACTGTCAGAGGGTCAGTGCTGAGGGAGTGCTGCACTGTCAGAAGGTATGTACTGAGGGAGTGCTGCACTGTCGGGGGGTCAGTACGAGGGAGGGCTACACTGTCAGAGGGTCAGTGCTGAGGGAGTGCTGCACTGTCAGAGGGTCAGTGCTGAGGGAGTGCTGCACTGTCAGAGGGTCAGTGCTGAGGGAGTGCTGCACTGTCAGAAGGTATGTACTGAGGGAGTGCTGCACTGTCGGGGGGTCAGTACGAGGGAGGGCTACACTGTCAGAGGGTCAGTGCTGAGGGAGTGCTGCACTGTCAGAGGGTCAGTGCTGAGGGAGAGCTTTAAAGAGGAGTTTCCCCCAATAATCTCACTGCTATTTTACCACATCAACAATGATCTTCTCTCGTTTTGATCTGGTCATCAAAATGACACATTAAATCTGCTTCTCTCTCCAGAAATGCGGAGTATTTCCAACATTTTGGCCATTAGCAGTTACTGGGATCTTGCTGTGCTGAAATTGGCTGCTTCATTTCCTACATCATAATAGTGACTATACTTCAAAAGTACTTCACGTGCTGGAAAGTGCTTTGAGGTGTCCTGAGGTTGTGGAAGTTACCATCGAAAGGTAATGCGGACACCCACCCAGCGCATTCCTGCTTGATCGAGATAGCTGGGCTGGGGAATCTGCACTGGATCCCTGTGGATTCCCTGTGCTGGATCCAGCCAGGGTGAGAAGTTCCAGGGAGAAACGCAACCCCAGACTTGGGAGAAAGGAGCCTGAGCCTGAGAATACCAACCCCCCCACTCCAAACCTACCGCTCCCTCCATCACAATCACCCTCTCATCTCACAGACAACAAGACTTTTGTCATCCACTGAAATTTCTGCTCTTCATCCTTTCAAGTCCTCAACACTCTCCTCACCCCCCTCCTCAACACTCTCCTCAACCCCTCCTCAACACTCTCCTCACCCCCCTCCTCAACACTCTCCTCACCCCCTCCTCAACACTCTCCTCAACCCCTCCTCAACACTCTCCTCACCCCCCTCCTCAACACTCTCCTCACCCCCCTCCTCAACACTCTCCTCACCCCCCTCCTCAACACTCTCCTCACCCCCGTCCTCAACACTCTCCTCACCCCCCTCCTCAACACTCTCCTCAACCCCTCCTCAACACTCTCCTCACCCCCCTCCTCAACACTCTCCTCACCCCCTCCTCAACACTCTCCTCACCCCCCTCCTCAACACTCTCCTCACCCCGCTCCTCAACACTCTCCTCACCCCCCTCCTCAAAACTCTCCTCACCCCCATCCTCAACACTCTCCTCACCCCCCTCCTCAACACTCTCCTCACCCCCCTCCTCAACACTCTCCTCACCCCCCTCCTCAACACTCTCTACACCCCGCTCCTCAACACTCTCCTCACACCGCTCAACACTCTCCTCACCCCCCTCCTCAACACTCCCCTCACCCCGCTCCTCAACACTCTCCTCACACCGCTCAACACTCTCCTCACCCCGCTCCTCAACACTCTCCTCACACCGCTCAACACTCTCCTCACCCCCCTCCTCAACACTCCCCTCACCCCGCTCCTCAACACTGTCCTCACCCCCCTCCTCAACACTCTCCACACCCCCCTCCTCAACACTCTCCTCACCCCCCTCCTCAACACTCTCCTCACCCCCCTCCTCAACACTCTCCTCACCCCCCTCCTCAACACTCTCCTCACCCCCCTCCTCAACACTCTCCTCACCCCCCTCCTCAACACCCTGCTCACCCCCCTCCTCAACACTCTCCTCACCCCGCTCCTCAACACTCTCCTCACCCCCCTCCTCAACACTCTCCTCACCCCCCTCCTCAAAACTCTCCTCACCCCCCTCCTCAACACTCTCCTCACCCCGCTCCTCAACACTCTCCTCACCCCCCTCCTCAACACTCTCCTCACCCCCCTCCTCAACACTCTCCTCACCCCGCTCAACACTCTCCTCACCCCCCTCCTCAACACTCTCCTCACCCCCCTACTCAACACTCTCCTCACCCCCCTCAACACTCTCCTCACCCCGCTCATCAACACTCTCCTCAACCCCCTCCTCAACACTCTCCTCAACCCCCTCCTCAACACTCTCCTCAACCCCCTCCTCAACACTCTCCTCACCCCGCTCCTCAACACTCTCCTCACCCCGCTCCTCAACACTCTCCTCACCCCCCTCCTCAACACTCTCCTCACCCCGCTCCTCAACACTCTCCTCACCCCCCTCCTCAACACTCTCCTCACCCCCCTCCTCAACACTCTCCTCACCCCCCTCCTCAACACTCTCCTCACCCCCCTCCTCAACACTCTCCTCACCCCCCTCCTCAACACTCTCCTCACCCCCCCCTCAACACTCTCCTCACCCCGCTCCTCAACACTCTCCTCACCCCGCTCCTCAACACTCTCCTCACCCCCCTCAACACTCTCCTCACCCCCCTCCTCAACACTCTCCTCACCCCCCTCCTCAACACTCTCCTCACCCCGCTCAACACTCTCCTCACCCCGCTCCTCAACACTCTCCTCACCCCCCTCCTCAACACTCTCCTCACCCCCCTCCTCAACACTCTCCTCACCCCCCTCCTCAACACTCTCCTCACCCCGCTCCTCAACACTCTCCTCACCCCCCCTCCTCAACACTCTCCTCACCCCCCTCCTCAACACTCTCCTCACCCCCCTCCTCAACACTCTCCTCACCCCCCTCCTCAACACTCTCCTCACCCCCCTCCTAAACACTCTCCTCACCCCCCTCCTCAACACTGTCCTCACCCCCTCCTCAACACTCTCCTCACCCCCCTCCTCAACACTGTCCTCACCCCCTCCTCAACACTCTCCTCACCCCCCTCCTCAAAACTCTCCTCACCCCCCTCCTCAACACTGTCCTCACCCCCCTCCTCAACACTCTCCTCACCCCGCTCCTCAACACTCTCCTCACCCCCTCCTCAACACTCTCCTCACCCCCCTCCTCAACACTCTCCTCACCCCCCTCCTCAACACTCTCCTCACCCCCCTCCTCAACACTCTCCTCACCCCCCTCCTCAACACTCTCCTCACCCCCGTCCTCAACACTCTCCTCACCCCCCTCCTCAACACTCTCCTCACCCCCTCCTCAACACTCTCCTCACCCCCCTCCTCAACACTCTCCTCACCCCCCTCCTCAACACTCTCCTCACCCCCCTCCTCAACACTCTCCTCACCCCCCTCAACACTCTCCTCACCCCCCTTCTCAACACTCTCCTCACCCCCCTCCTCAACACTCTCCTCACCCCCCTCCTCAACACTCTCCGCACCCCCCGCAACACTCTCCTCACCCCCCTCCTCAACACTCTCCTCACCCCCCTCATCAACACTCTCCTCACCCCCCTCATCAACACTCTCCTCACCCCCCTCCTCAACACTCTCCTCACCCCCCTCCTCAACACTCTCCTCACCCCCCTCAACACTCTCCTCACCCCCCTCCTCAACACTCTCCTCACCCCCCTCCTCAACACTCTCCTCACCCCCCTCAACACTCTCCTCACCCCGCTCCTCAACACTCTCCTCACCCCCTCCTCAACACTCTCCTCACCCCCCTCCTCAACACTCTCCTCACCCCCCTCCTCAACACTCTCCTCACCCCGCTCCTCAACACTCTCCTCACCCCCCTCCTCAACACTCTCCTCACCCCCCTCCTCAACACTCTCCTCACCCCCCTCCTCAACACTCTCCTCACCCCCCTCCTCAACACTCTCCTCACCCCCCTCCTCAACACTCTCCTCACCCCCCTCCTCAACACTCTCCTAACCCCCGCTCAACACTATCCTCACCCCCCTCAACACTGTCCTCACCCCCTCAACACTCTCCTCACCCCCCTCAACACTCTCCTCACCCCCTCCTCAACACTCTCCTCACCCCGCTCCTCAACACTCTCCTCACCCCCCTCCTCAACACGCTCCTCACCCCCCTCCTCAACACTCTCCTCACACCGCTCCTCAACACTCTCCTCACCCCCCTCCTCAACACTCTCCTCACCCCCCTCCTCAACACTCTCCTCACCCCCCTCCTCAACACTCTCCTCACCCCCCTCAACACTCTCCTCACACCGCTCCTCAACACTCTCCTCACCCCCCTCCTCAACACTCTCCTCACCCCCTCCTCAACACTCTCCTCACCCCGCTCCTCAACACTCTCCTCACCCCCCTCCTCAACACTCTCCTCACCCCCCTCCTCAACACTCTCCTCACCCCCCTCCTCAACACTCTCCTCACCCCCGTCCTCAACACTCTCCTCACCCCCCTCCTCAACACTCTCCTCACCCCCTCCTCAACACTCTCCTCACCCCCCTCCTCAACACTCTCCTCACCCCCCTCCTCAACACTCTCCTCACCCCCCTCCTCAACACTCTCCTCACCCCCCTCCTCAACACTCTCCTAACCCCGCTCAACACTATCCTCACCCCCCTCAACACTGTCCTCACCCCCTCAACACTCTCCTCACCCCCCTCAACACTCTCCTCACCCCCCTCCTCAACACTCTCCTCACCCCGCTCCTCAACACTCTCCTCACCCCCCTCCTCAACACTCTCCTCTCCCCCCTCAACACTCTCCTCACCCCCCTCCTCAACACTCTCCTCACCCCCCTCCTCAACACTCTCCTCACCCCCCTCCTCAACACTCTCCTCACCCCCTCCTCAACACTCTCCTCACCCCCCTCCTCAACACTCTCCTCACCCCGCTCCTCAACACTCTCCTCACCCCCCTCCTCAACACTCTCCTCACCCCCCTCCTCAACACTCTCCTCACCCCCTCCTCAACACTCTCCTCAACCCGCTCCTCAACACTCTCCTCACCCCCCTCCTCAACACTCTCCTCACCCCCTCCTCAACACTCTCCTCACCCCACTCCTCAACACTCTCCTCACCCCGCTCCTCAACACTCTCCTCACCCCCCTCCTCAACACTCTCCTCACCCCGCTCCTCAACACTCTCCTCACCCCCCTCCTCAACACTCTCCTCACCCCCTCCTCAACACTCTCCTCACCCCCCTCCTCAACACTCTCCTCACCCCCTCCTCAACACTCTCCTCACCCCCCTCCTCAACACTCTCCTCACCCCCCTCAACACTCTCCTCACCCCCTCCTCAACACTCTCCTCACCCCCCTCCTCAACACTCTCCTCACCCCGCTCCTCAACACTCTCCTCACCCCGCTCCTCAACACTCTCCTCACCCCCCTCCTCAACACTCTCCTCACCCCCCTCCTCAACACTCTCCTCACCCCCCTCCTCAACACTCTCCTCACCCCCCTCCTCAACACTCTCCTCACCCCCTCCTCAACACTCTCCTCACCCCGCTCCTCAACACTCTCCTCACCCCCCTCCTCAACACTCTCCTCACCCCCCTCCTCAACACTCTCCTCACCCCGCTCAACACTCTCCTCACCCCCCTCCTCAACACTCTCCTCACCCCCCTCCTCAACACTCTCCTCACCCCCCTCCTCAACACTCTCCTCACCCCGCTCCTCAACACTCTCCTCACCCCCCTCCTCAACACTCTCCTCACCCCCTCCTCAACACTCTCCTCACCCCCCTCCTCAACACTCTCCTCACCCCCCTCCTCAACACTCTCCTCACCCCCCTCCTCAACACTCTCCTCACCCCCTCCTCAACACTCTCCTCACCCCCTCCTCAACACTCTCCTCACCCCCTCCTCAACACTCTCCTCACCCCGCTCCTCAACACTCTCCTCACCCCCCTCCTCAACACTCTCCTCACCCCCTCCTCAACACTCTCCTCACCCCCGCTCCTCAACACTCTCCTCACCCCCCTCCTCAACACTCTCCTCACCCCCTCCTCAACACTCTCCTCACCCCCCTCCTCAACACTCTCCTCACCCCCCTCCTCAACACTCTCCTCACCCCCCTCCTCAACACTCTCCTCACCCCCTCCTCAACACTCTCCTCACCCCCCTCCTCAACACTCTCCTCACCCCCCTCCTCAACACTCTCCTCACCCCCGCTCCTCAACACTCTCCTCACCCCCTCCTCAACACTCTCCTCACCCCCCTCCTCAACACTCTCCTCACCCCCTCCTCAACACTCTCCTCACCCCCCTCCTCAACACTCTCCTCACCCCCCTCCTCAACACTCTCCTCACCCCCCTCCTCAACACTCTCCTCACCCCCTCCTCAACACTCTCCTCACCCCCCTCCTCAACACTCTCCTCACCCCCTCCTCAACACTCTCCTCACCCCCTCCTCAACACTCTCCTCACCCCCTCCTCAACACTCTCCTCACCCCCCTCCTCAACACTCTCCTCACCCCCCTCCTCAACACTCTCCTCACCCCCCTCCTCAACACTCTCCTCACCCCCCTCCTCAACACTCTCCTCACCCCCCTCCTCAACACTCTCCTCACCCCCCTCCTCAACACTCTCCTCACCCCCTCCTCAACACTCTCCTCACCCCCCTCCTCAACACTCTCCTCACCCCCCTCCTCAACACTCTCCTCACCCCCCTCCTCAACACTCTCCTCACCCCCCTCCTCAACACTCTCCTCACCCCCCTCCTCAACACTCTCCTCACCCCCCTCCTCAACACTCTCCTCACCCCCTCCTCAACACTCTCCTCACCCCCCTCCTCAACACTCTCCTCACCCCCCTCCTCAACACTCTCCTCACCCCCCTCCTCAACACTCTCCTCACCCCCCTCCTCAACACTCTCCTCACCCCCTCCTCAACACTCTCCTCACCCCCCTCCTCAACACTCTCCTCACCCCCCTCCTCAACACTCTCCTCACCCCCCTCCTCAACACTCTCCTCACCCCCCTCCTCAACACTCTCCTCACCCCCCTCCTCAACACTCTCCTCACCCCCCTCCTCAACACTCTCCTCACCCCCCTCCTCAACACTCTCCTCACCCCCTCCTCAACACTCTCCTCACCCCCCTCCTCAACACTCTCCTCACCCCCCTCCTCAACACTCTCCTCACCCCCTCCTCAACACTCTCCTCACCCCCCTCCTCAACACTCTCCTCACCCCCCTCCTCAACACTCTCCTCACCCCCCTCCTCAACACTCTCCTCACCCCCTCCTCAACACTCTCCTCACCCCCCTCCTCAACACTCTCCTCACCCCCCTCCTCAACACTCTCCTCACCCCCCTCCTCAACACTCTCCTCACCCCCTCCTCAACACTCTCCTCACCCCCTCCTCAACACTCTCCTCACCCCCCTCCTCAACACTCTCCTCACCCCCCTCCTCAACACTCTCCTCACCCCCCTCCTCAACACTCTCCTCACCCCCCTCCTCAACACTCTCCTCACCCCCTCCTCAACACGCTCCGCACCCCGCTCCTCAACACGCTCCTCACCCCCCTCCTCAACACTCTCCTCACCCCCTCCTCAACACTCTCCTCACCCCCTCCTCAACACTCTCCTCACCCCCCTCCTCAACACTCTCCTCACCCCCCTCCTCAACACTCTCCTCACCCCCCTCCTCAACACTCTCCTCACCCCCCTCCTCAACACTCTCCTCACCCCCTCCTCAACACTCTCCTCACCCCCCTCCTCAACACTCTCCTCACCCCGCTCCTCAACACTCTCCTCACCCCCCTCCTCAACACTCTCCTCACCCCCCTCCTCAACACTCTCCTCACCCCCCTCCTCAACACTCTCCTCACCCCCCTCCTCAACACTCTCCTCACCCCCCTCCTCAACACTCTCCTCACCCCCTCCTCAACACTCTCCTCACCCCCCTCCTCAACACTCTCCTCACCCCCCTCCTCAACACTCTCCTCACCCCCCTCCTCAACACTCTCCTCACCCCCCTCCTCAACACTCTCCTCACCCCCCTCCTCAACACTCTCCTCACCCCCCCTCCTCAACACTCTCCTCACCCCCCTCCTCAACACTCTCCTCACCCCGCTCCTCAACACTCTCCTCACCCCGCTCCTCAACACTCTCCTCAACCCCCCTCCTCAACACTCTCCTCACCCCCCTCCTCAACACTCTCCTCACCCCCGCTCAACACTCTCCTCACCCCCTCCTCAACACTGTCCTCACCCCCCTCCTCAACACTCTCCTCACCCCCTCCTCAACACTCTCCTCACCCCGCTCCTCAACACTCTCCTCACCCCCCTCCTCAACACTCTCCTCACCCCCTCCTCAACACTCTCCTCACCCCCCTCCTCAACACTCTCCTCACCCCCCTCCTCAACACTCTCCTCACCCCCCTCCTCAACACTCTCCTCACCCCCCTCCTCAACACTCTCCTCACACCCCCTCCTCAACACTCTCCTCACCCCCGCTCCTCAACACTCTCCCTCTCCCCGCTCCTCAACACTCTCCTCACCCCCTCCTCAACACTCTCCTCACCCCCCTCCTCAACACTCTCCTCACCCCCCTCCTCAACACTCTCCTCACCCCCCTCCTCAACACTCTCCTCACCCCCCTCCTCAACACTCTCCTCACCCCCCTCCTCAACACTCTCCTCACCCCCCTCCTCAACACTCTCCTCACCCCCCTCCTCAACACTCTCCTCACCCCCCTCCTCAACACTCTCCTCACCCCCCTCCTCAACACTCTCCTCACCCCCCTCCTCAACACTCTCCTCACCCCCCTCCTCAACACTCTCCTCACCCCCTCCTCAACACTCTCCTCACCCCCCTCCTCAACACTCTCCTCACCCCCCTCCTCAACACTCTCCTCACCCCCCTCCTCAACACTCTCCTCACCCCCCTCCTCAACACTCTCCTCACCCCCTCCTCAACACTCTCCTCACCCCCTCCTCAACACTCTCCTCACCCCCCTCCTCAACACTCTCCTCACCCCCCTCCTCAACACTCTCCTCACCCCCTCCTCAACACTCTCCTCACCCCCCTCCTCAACACTCTCCTCACCCCCCTCCTCAACACTCTCCTCACCCCCCTCCTCAACACTCTCCTCACCCCCCTCCTCAACACTCTCCTACACCCCCCTCCTCAACACTCTCCTCACCCCCCTCCTCAACACTCTCCTCACCCCCCTCCTCAACACTCTCCTCACCCCCCTCCTCAACACTCTCCTCACCCCTCAACACTCTCCTCACCCCCGCCTCAACACTCTCCACACCCCCTCCTCAACACTCTCCTCACCCCCTCCTCAACACTCTCCCTCACCCCCTCCTCAACACTCTCCTCACCCCCCTCCTCAACACTCTCCTCACCCCCCTCCTCAACACTCTCCTCACCCCGCTCCTCAACACTCTCCTCACCCCCTCCTCAACACTCTCCTCACCCCGCTCCTCAACACTCTCCTCACCCCCTCCTCAACACTCTCCTCACCCCCTCCTCAACACTCTCCTCACCCCCTCTCAACACTCTCCTCACCCCCCTCTCAACACTCTCCTCACCCCCTCCTCAACACTCTCCTCACCCCGCTCCTCAACACTCTCCTCACCCCCCTCCTCAACACTCTCCTCACCCCCGCTCCTCAACACTCTCCTCACCCCCTCCTCAACACTCTCCTCACCCCCCTCCTCAACACTCTCCTCACCCCCTCCTCAACACTCTCCTCACCCCCCTCCTCAACACTCTCCTCACCCCGCTCCTCAACACTCTCCTCACCCCCTCCTCAACACTCTCCTCACCCCCCTCCTCAACACTCTCCTCACCCCCCTCCTCAACACTCTCCTCACCCCCCTCCTCAACACTCTCCTCACCCCCCTCCTCAACACTCTCCTCACCCCGCTCCTCAACACTCTCCTCACCCCCCTCCTCAACACTCTCCTCACCCCCCTCCTCAACACTCTCCTCACCCCCTCCTCAACACTCTCCTCACCCCCCTCCTCAACACTCTCCTCACCCCCTCCTCAACACTCTCCTCACCCCCCTCCTCAACACTCTCCTCACCCCCCTCCTCAACACTCTCCTCACCCCCCTCCTCAACACTCTCCTCACCCCACTCCTCAACACTCTCCTCACCCCGCTCAACACTCTCCTCACCCCCCTCCTCAACACTCTCCTCACCTCCCTCCTCAATACTATCCTCACCCCCTCCTCAACACTCTCCTCACCCCGCTCCTCAACACTCTCCTCACCCCCCTCCTCAACACTCTCCTCACCCCCCTCCTCAACACTCTCCTCACCCCCCTCCTCAACACTCTCCTCACCCCCTCCTCAACACTCTCCTCACCCCCCTCCTCAACACTCTCCTCACCCCCCTCCTCAACACTCTCCTCACCCCCCTCCTCAACACTCTCCTCACCCCCTCCTCAACACTCTCCTCACCCCCTCCTCAACACTCTCCTCACCCCCCTCCTCAACACTCTCCTCACCCCCTCCTCAACACTCTCCTCACCCCCCTCCTCAACACTCTCCTCACCCCCCTCCTCAACACTCTCCTCACCCCCCTCCTCAACACTCTCCTCACCCCGCTCCTCAACACTCTCCTCACCCCCCTCCTCAACACTCTCCTCACCCCCCTCCTCAACACTCTCCTCACCCCCCTCCTCAACACTCTCCTCACCCCCTCCTCAACACTCTCCTCACCCCCCTCCTCAACACTCTCCTCACCCCCTCCTCAACACTCTCCTCACCCCCCTCCTCAACACTCTCCTCACCCCCCTCCTCAACACTCTCCTCACCCCCCTCCTCAACACTCTCCTCACCCCCTCCTCAACACTCTCCTCACCCCCCTCCTCAACACTCTCCTCACCCCCCTCCTCAACA
Source organism: Carcharodon carcharias (assembly GCF_017639515.1). Classification (NCBI taxonomy): domain Eukaryota; kingdom Metazoa; phylum Chordata; class Chondrichthyes; order Lamniformes; family Lamnidae; genus Carcharodon; species Carcharodon carcharias. Next base: position 78,472 of record NW_024470763.1, read on the forward strand.
CTCTCCTCACCCCCCTCCTCAACACTCTCCTCACCCCCTCCTCAACACTCTCCTCACCCCCCTCCTCAACACTCTCCTCACCCCCCTCCTCAACACTCTCCTCACCCCCCTCCTCAACACTCTCCTCACCCCCTCCTCAACACTCTCCTCACCCCCTCCTCAACACTCTCCTCACCCCTCCTCAACACTCTCCTCACCCCCCTCCTCAACACTCTCCTCACCCCCTCCTCAACACTCTCCTCACCCCCTCCTCAACACTCTCCTCACCCCCTCCTCAACACTCTCCTCACCCCCCTCCTCAACACTCTCCTCACCCCCCTCCTCAACACTCTCCTCACCCCCTCCTCAACACTCTCCTCACCCCCCTCCTCAACACTCTCCTCACCCCCCTCCTCAACACTCTCCTCACCCCCTCCTCAACACTCTCCTCACCCCCCTCCTCAACACTCTCCTCACCCCCTCCTCAACACTCTCCTCACCCCCTCCTCAACACTCTCCTCACCCCCTCCTCAACACTCTCCTCACCCCCCTCCTCAACACTCTCCTCACCCCCTCCTCAACACTCTCCTCACCCCCCTCCTCAACACTCTCCTCACCCCCCTCCTCAACACTCTCCTCACCCCCTCCTCAACACTCTCCTCACCCCCCTCCTCAACACTCTCCTCACCCCCCTCCTCAACACTCTCCTCACCCCCCTCAACACTCTCCTCACCCCCGCTCCTCAACACTCTCCTCACCCCCCTCCTCAACACTCTCCTCACCCCCCTCAAACACTCTCCTCACCCCCTCCTCAACACTCTCCTCACCCCCTCCTCAACACTCTCCTCACCCCCCTCCTCAACACTCTCCTCACCCCCCTCCTCAACACTCTCCTCACCCCCCTCCTCAACACTCTCCTCACCCACCTCCTCAACACTCTCCTCACCCCCCCTCCTCACACTCTCCTCACCCCCCTCCTCACACTCTCCTCACCCCCTCCTCAACACTCTCCTCACCCCGCTCCTCAACACTCTCCTCACCCCCTCCTCAACACTCCTCCTCACCGCTCCTCAACACTCTCCTCACCCCCCACCTCAACACTCTCCTCACCCCCTCCTCAACACTCTCCTCACCCCCCTCTCTCAACACTCTCCTCACCCCGCTCCCAACACTCTCCTCACCCCCCTCCTCAAACACTCCTCCTCACCCCCTCCAACACTCTCCTCACCCCCCTCACCTCTCTCCTCACCCCCTCACACTCTCCCTCCTCTCCGCCTCAACACTCTCCTCACCCCCCCTCCTCAACACTCTCCTCACCCCTCCTCAACACTCTCCTCACCCGCTCCTCAACACTCCTCCTCTACCCTACTCACTCTCTCACCCCCCTCTCAACACTCTCCTCACCCGCTCCTCAACACTCTCCTCACCCCCCTCCTCAACACTCTCCTCACCCCCCTCCTCAACACTCTCCTCACCCCCCTCCTCAACACTCTCCTCACCCCCCTCCTCAACACTCTCCTCACCCCCCTCCTCAACACTCTCCTCACCCCCCTCCTCAACATTCTCCTCACCCCCCTCCTCAACACTCTCCTCACCCCCTCCTCAACACTCTCCTCACCCCGCTCAACACTCTCCTCACCCCCCTCCTCAACACTCTCCTCACCCCCCTCCTCAACACTCTCCTCACCCCCCTCCTCAACACTCTCCTCACCCCCTCCTCAACACTCTCCTCACCCCCCTCCTCAACACTCTCCTCACCCCCTCCTCAACACTCTCCTCACCCCCCTCCTCAACACTCTCCTCACCCCCCTCCTCAACACTCTCCTCACCCCCCTCCTCAACACTCTCCTCACCCCCCTCCTCAACACTCTCCTCACCCCCTCCTCAACACTCTCCTCACCCCCCTCCTCAACACTCTCCTCACCCCCCTCCTCAACACTCTCCTCACCCCCCTCCTCAACACTTCCTCACCCCGCTCTCAACACTCTCCTCACCCCCCCTCAACACTCTCCTCACCCCCCTCCTCAACACCTCCTCACACCCCTCCTCAACACTCTCCTCACCCCCCTCAACACTCTCCTCACCCCGCTCCTCAACACTCTCCTCACCCCGCTCCTCAAACACTCTCCTCACACCCTCCTCAACACTCTCCTCACCCCGCTCCTCAACACTCTCCTCACCCCCCTCCTCACACTCTCTCACCCCCTCCTCAACACTCTCCTCACCCCCCTCTACACCTCTCCTCAACCCCCCCTCAACACTCTCCTCACCCCCCTCTCAACACTCTCCTCAACCCCTCCTCAACACTCTCCTCATCCCCCTCCTCAACACTCTCCTCACCCCCCTCCTCAACACTCTCCTCACCCCCCTCCTCAACACTCTCCTCACCCCCCTCCTCAACACTCTCCTCACCCCCCTCCTCAACACTCTCCTCACCCCCCTCCTCAACACTCTCCTCACCCCCCTCCTCAACACTCTCCTCACCCCCCTCCTCAACACTCTCCTCACCCCCCTCCTCAACACTCTCCTCACCCCCCTCCTCAACACTCTCCTCACCCCCCTCCTCAACACTCTCCTCACCCCCCTCCTCAACACTCTCCTCACCCCCCTCCTCAACACTCTCCTCACCCCCCTCCTCAACACTCTCCTCACCCCCCTCCTCAACACTCTCCTCACCCCCCTCCTCAACACTCTCCTCACCCCCCTCCTCAACACTCTCCTCACCCCCCTCCTCAACACTCTCCTCACCCCCCTCCTCAACACTCTCCTCACCCCCCTCCTCAACACTCTCCTCACCCCCCTCCTCAACACTCTCCTCACCCCCCTCAACACTCTCCTCACCCCCCTCCTCAACACTCTCCTCACCCCCCTCCTCAACACTCTCCTCACCCCCCTCAACACTCTCCTCACCCCCCTCCTCAACACTCTCCTCACCCCCCTCCTCAACACTCTCCTCACCCCCCTCCTCAACACTCTCCTCACCCCCCTCCTCAACACTCTCCTCACCCCCCTCCTCAACACTCTCCTCACCCCCCTCCTCAACACTCTCCTCACCCCCCTCCTCAACACTCTCCTCACCCCCCTCAACACTCTCCTCACCCCCCTCCTCAACACTCTCCTCACTCACCCCCTCCTCAACACTCTCCTCACCCCCCTCCTCAACACTCTCCTCACCCCCCTCCTCAACACTCTCCTCACCCCCCTCCTCAACACTCTCCTCACCCCCCTCCTCAACACTCTCCTCACCCCCCTCCTCAACACTCTCCTCACCCCCCTCCTCAACACTCTCCTCACCCCCCTCCTCAACACTCTCCTCACCCCCCTCCTCAACACTCTCCTCACCCCCCTCCTCAACACTCTCCTCACCCCCCTCCTCAACACTCTCCTCACCCCCCTCCTCAACACTCTCCTCACCCCCCTCCTCAACACTCTCCTCACCCCCTCCTCAACACTCTCCTCACCCCCTCCTCAACACTCTCCTCACCCCCCTCCTCAACACTCTCCTCACCCCCCTCCTCAACACTCTCCTCACCCCCCTCCTCAACACTCTCCTCACCCCCCTCCTCAACACTCTCCTCACCCCCCTCCTCAACACTCTCCTCACCCCCCTCCTCAACACTCTCCTCACCCCCCTCCTCAACACTCTCCTCACCCCCCTCCTCAACACTCTCCTCACCCCCCTCCTCAACACTCTCCTCACCCCCCTCCTCAACACTCTCCTCACCCCCCCCTCAACACTCTCCTCACCCCCTCCTCAACACTCTCCTCACCCCCCTCCTCAACACTCTCCTCACCCCCCTCCTCAACACTCTCCTCACCCCCCTCCTCAACACTCTCCTCACCCCCCTCCTCAACACTCTCCTCACCCCCCTCCTCAACACTCTCCTCACCCCCCTCCTCAACACTCTCCTCACCCCCCTCCTCAACACTCTCCTCACCCCCCTCCTCAACACTCTCCTCACCCCCCTCCTCAACACTCTCCTCACCCCCCCTCAACACTCTCCTCACCCCCTCCTCAACACTCTCCTCACCCCCCTCCTCAACACTCTCCTCACCCCCCTCCTCAACACTCTCCTCACCCCCCTCCTCAACACTCTCCTCACCCCCCTCCTCAACACTCTCCTCACCCCCCTCCTCAACACTCTCCTCACCCCCCTCCTCAACACTCTCCTCACCCCCCTCCTCAACACTCTCCTCACCCCCCTCCTCAACACTCTCCTCACCCCCTCCTCAACACTCTCCTCACCCCCTCCTCAACTCTCTCCTCACCCCCCTCCTCAACACTCTCCTCACCCCCCTCCTCAACACTCTCCTCACCCCCCTCCTCAACACTCTCCTCACCCCCCTCCTCAACACTCTCCTCACCCCCCTCCTCAACACTCTCCTCACCCCCCTCCTCAACACTCTCCTCACCCCCCTCCTCAACACTCTCCTCACCCCCCTCCTCAACACTCTCCTCACCCCCCTCCTCAACACTCTCCTCACCCCCCTCCTCAACACTCTCCTCACCCCCCTCCTCAACACTCTCCTCACCCCCCTCCTCAACACTCTCCTCACCCCCCTCCTCAACACTCTCCTCACCCCCCTCCTCAACACTCTCCTCACCCCCCTCCTCAACACTCTCCTCACCCCCCTCCTCAACACTCTCCTCACCCCCCTCCTCAACACTCTCCTCACCCCCCTCCTCAACACTCTCCTCACCCCCCTCCTCAACACTCTCCTCACCCCCCTCCTCAACACTCTCCTCACCCCCCTCCTCAACACTCTCCTCACCCCCCTCCTCAACACTCTCCTCACCCCCCTCCTCAACACTCTCCTCACCCCCCTCCTCAACACTCTCCTCACCCCCCTCCTCAACACTCTCCTCACCCCCCTCCTCAACACTCTCCTCACCCCCCTCCTCAACACTCTCCTCACCCCCCTCCTCAACACTCTCCTCACCCCCCTCCTCAACACTCTCCTCACCCCCCTCCTCAACACTCTCCTCACCCCCCTCAACACTCTCCTCACCCCCCTCCTCAACACTCTCCTCACCCCCCTCCTCAACACTCTCCTCACCCCCCTCCTCAACACTCTCCTCACCCCCCTCCTCAACACTCTCCTCACCCCCCTCCTCAACACTCTCCTCACCCCCCTCCTCAACACTCTCCTCACCCCCCTCCTCAACACTCTCCTCACCCCCCTCCTCAACACTCTCCTCACCCCCCTCCTCAACACTCTCCTCACCCCCTCCTCAACACTCTCCTCACCCCCCTCCTCAACACTCTCCTCACCCCCCTCCTCAACACTCTCCTCACCCCCCTCAACACTCTCCTCACCCCCCTCCTCAACACTCTCCTCACCCCCCTCCTCAACACTCTCCTCACCCCCCTCCTCAACACTCTCCTCACCCCCTCCTCAACACTCTCCTCACCCCCTCCTCAACACTCTCCTCACCCCCCTCCTCAACACTCTCCTCACCCCCCTCCTCAACACTCTCCTCACCCCCCTCCTCAACACTCTCCTCACCCCCCTCCTCAACACTCTCCTCACCCCCCTCCTCAACACTCTCCTCACCCCCTCCTCAACACTCTCCTCACCCCCCTCCTCAACACTCTCCTCACCCCCCTCCTCAACACTCTCCTCACCCCCCTCCTCAACACTCTCCTCACCCCCCTCCTCAACACTCTCCTCACCCCCCTCCTCAACACTCTCCTCACCCCCCTCCTCAACACTCTCCTCACCCCCCTCCTCAACACTCTCCTCACCCCCTCCTCAACACTCTCCTCACCCCCCTCCTCAACACTCTCCTCACCCCCCTCCTCAACACTCTCCTCACCCCCCTCCTCAACACTCTCCTCACCCCCCTCCTCAACACTCTCCTCACCCCCCTCCTCAACACTCTCCTCACCCCCCTCCTCAACACTCTCCTCACCCCCTCCTCAACACTCTCCTCACCCCCCTCCTCAACACTCTCCTCACCCCCCTCCTCAACACTCTCCTCACCCCCCTCCTCAACACTCTCCTCACCCCCCTCCTCAACACTCTCCTCACCCCCCTCCTCAACACTCTCCTCACCCCCTCCTCAACACTCTCCTCACCCCCCTCCTCAACACTCTCCTCACCCCCCTCCTCAACACTCTCCTCACCCCCCTCCTCAACACTCTCCTCACCCCCTCCTCAACACTCTCCTCACCCCCTCCTCAACACTCTCCTCACCCCCCTCCTCAACACTCTCCTCACCCCCCTCCTCAACACTCTCCTCACCCCCCTCCTCAACACTCTCCTCACCCCCCTCCTCAACACTCTCCTCACCCCCCTCCTCAACACTCTCCTCACCCCCCTCCTCAACACTCTCCTCACCCCCCTCCTCAACACTCTCCTCACCCCCCTCCTCAACACTCTCCTCACCCCCCTCCTCAACACTCTCCTCACCCCCCTCCTCAACACTCTCCTCACCCCCCCTCAACACTCTCCTCACCCCCCTCCTCAACACTCTCCTCACCCCCCTCCTCAACACTCTCCTCACCCCCCTCCTCAACACTCTCCTCCTCAACACTCTCCTCACCCCCTCCTCAACACTCTCCTCACCCCCCTCCTCAACACTCTCCTCACCCCCCTCCTCAACACTCTCCTCACCCCCCTCCTCAACACTCTCCTCACCCCCCTCAACACTCTCCTCACCCCCCTCCTCAACACTCTCCTCACCCCCCTCCTCAACACTCTCCTCACCCCCCTCCTCAACACTCTCCTCACCCCCCTCCTCAACACTCTCCTCACCCCCTCCTCAACACTCTCCTCACCCCCCTCCTCAACACTCTCCTCACCCCCCTCCTCAACACTCTCCTCACCCCCCTCCTCAACACTCTCCTCACCCCCCTCCTCAACACTCTCCTCACCCCCCTCCTCAACACTCTCCTCACCCCCCTCCTCAACACTCTCCTCACCCCCCTCCTCAACACTCTCCTCACCCCCCTCCTCAACACTCTCCTCACCCCCCTCCTCAACACTCTCCTCACCCCCCTCCTCAACACTCTCCTCACCCCCCTCCTCAACACTCTCCTCACCCCCCTCCTCAACACTCTCCTCACCCCCTCCTCAACACTCTCCTCACCCCCCTCCTCAACACTCTCCTCACCCCCCTCCTCAACACTCTCCTCACCCCCCTCCTCAACACTCTCCTCACCCCCCTCCTCAACACTCTCCTCACCCCCCTCCTCAACACTCTCCTCACCCCCCTCCTCAACACTCTCCTCACCCCCCTCCTCAACACTCTCCTCACCCCCCTCCTCAACACTCTCCTCACCCCCCTCCTCAACACTCTCCTCACCCCCCTCCTCAACACTCTCCTCACCCCCCTCCTCAACACTCTCCTCACCCCCCTCCTCAACACTCTCCTCACCCCCCTCCTCAACACTCTCCTCACCCCCCTCCTCAACACTCTCCTCACCCCCCTCCTCAACACTCTCCTCACCCCCCTCCTCAACACTCTCCTCACCCCCCTCCTCAACACTCTCCTCACCCCCCTCCTCAACACTCTCCTCACCCCCCTCCTCAACACTCTCCTCACCCCCCTCCTCAACACTCTCCTCACCCCCCTCCTCAACACTCTCCTCACCCCCCTCCTCAACACTCTCCTCACCCCCCTCCTCAACACTCTCCTCACCCCCCTCCTCAACACTCTCCTCACCCCCCTCAACACTCTCCTCACCCCCCTCCTCAACACTCTCCTCACCCCCCTCCTCAACACTCTCCTCACCCCCCTCCTCAACACTCTCCTCACCCCCCTCCTCAACACTCTCCTCACCCCCCTCCTCAACACTCTCCTCACCCCCCTCCTCAACACTCTCCTCACCCCCCTCCTCAACACTCTCCTCACCCCCTCCTCAACACTCTCCTCACCCCCCTCCTCAACACTCTCCTCACCCCCCTCCTCAACACTCTCCTCACCCCCCTCCTCAACACTCTCCTCACCCCCCTCCTCAACACTCTCCTCACCCCCCTCCTCAACACTCTCCTCACCCCCCTCCTCAACACTCTCCTCACCCCCCTCCTCAACACTCTCCTCACCCCCCTCCTCAACACTCTCCTCACCCCTCACCCCCCTCCTCAACACTCTCCTCACCCCCCTCCTCAACACTCTCCTCACCCCCCTCCTCAACACTCTCCTCACCCCCCTCCTCAACACTCTCCTCACCCCCCTCCTCAACACTCTCCTCACCCCCCTCCTCAACACTCTCCTCACCCCCCTCCTCAACACTCTCCTCACCCCCCTCCTCAACACTCTCCTCACCCCCCTCCTCAACACTCTCCTCACCCCCCTCCTCAACACTCTCCTCACCCCCCTCCTCAACACTCTCCTCACCCCCCTCAACACTCTCCTCACCCCCCTCCTCAACACTCTCCTCACCCCCCTCCTCAACACTCTCCTCACCCCCCTCCTCAACACTCTCCTCACCCCCCTCCTCAACACTCTCCTCACCCCCCTCCTCAACACTCTCCTCACCCCCCCCTCAACACTCTCCTCACCCCCCTCCTCAACACTCTCCTCACCCCCCTCCTCAACACTCTCCTCACCCCCCTCCTCAACACTCTCCTCACCCCCTCCTCAACACTCTCCTCACCCCCCTCCTCAACACTCTCCTCACCCCCCTCCTCAACACTCTCCTCACCCCCCTCCTCAACACTCTCCTCACCCCCCTCCTCAACACTCTCCTCACCCCCCTCCTCAACACTCTCCTCACCCCCCTCCTCAACACTCTCCTCACCCCCCTCCTCAACACTCTCCTCACCCCCCTCCTCAACACTCTCCTCACCCCCCTCCTCAACACTCTCCTCACCCCCCTCCTCAACACTCTCCTCACCCCCCTCCTCAACACTCTCCTCACCCCCCTCCTCAACACTCTCCTCACCCCCTCCTCCCTCAACACTCTCCTCACCCCCTCCTCAACACTCTCCTCACCCCCCTCCTCAACACTCTCCTCACCCCCCTCCTCAACACTCTCCTCACCCCCCTCCTCAACACTCTCCTCACCCCCCTCCTCAACACTCTCCTCACCCCCCTCAACACTCTCCTCACCCCCCTCCTCAACACTCTCCTCACCCCCCTCCTCAACACTCTCCTCACCCCCCTCCTCAACACTCTCCTCACCCCCCTCCTCAACACTCTCCTCACCCCCCTCCTCAACACTCTCCTCACCCCCCTCCTCAACACTCTCCTCACCCCCCTCCTCAACACTCTCCTCTCCTCACCCCCCTCCTCAACACTCTCCTCACCCCCCCCTCAACACTCTCCTCACCCCCCTCCTCAACACTCTCCTCACCCCCCTCCTCAACACTCTCCTCACCCCCTCCTCAACACTCTCCTCACCCCCCTCCTCAACACTCTCCTCACCCCCCTCCTCAACACTCTCCTCACCCCCCTCCTCAACACTCTCCTCACCCCCCTCCTCAACACTCTCCTCACCCCCCTCCTCAACACTCTCCTCACCCCCCTCCTCAACACTCTCCTCACCCCCCTCCTCAACACTCTCCTCACCCCCCTCCTCAACACTCTCCTCACCCCCCTCCTCAACACTCTCCTCACCCCCCTCCTCAACACTCTCCTCACCCCCCTCCTCAACACTCTCCTCACCCCCCTCCTCAACACTCTCCTCACCCCCTCCTCAACACTCTCCTCACCCCCCTCCTCAACACTCTCCTCACCCCCCTCCTCAACACTCTCCTCACCCCCCTCCTCAACACTCTCCTCACCCCCCTCCTCAACACTCTCCTCACCCCCCTCCTCAACACTCTCCTCACCCCCCTCCTCAACACTCTCCTCACCCCCCTCCTCAACACTCTCCTCACCCCCCCTCAACACTCTCCTCACCCCCCTCCTCAACACTCTCCTCACCCCCCTCCTCAACACTCTCCTCACCCCCCTCCTCAACACTCTCCTCACCCCCCTCCTCAACACTCTCCTCACCCCCCTCCTCAACACTCTCCTCACCCCCCTCCTCAACACTCTCCTCACCCCCCTCCTCAACACTCTCCTCACCCCCCTCCTCAACACTCTCCTCACCCCCCTCCTCAACACTCTCCTCACCCCCCTCCTCAACACTCTCCTCACCCCCCTCCTCAACACTCTCCTCACCCCCCTCCTCAACACTCTCCTCACCCCCCTCCTCAACACTCTCCTCACCCCCTCCTCAACACTCTCCTCACCCCCCTCCTCAACACTCTCCTCACCCCCCTCCTCAACACTCTCCTCACCCCCCTCCTCAACACTCTCCTCACCCCCCTCCTCAACACTCTCCTCACCCCCTCCTCAACACTCTCCTCACCCCCCTCCTCAACACTCTCCTCACCCCCCTCCTCAACACTCTCCTCACCCCCTCCTCAACACTCTCCTCACCCCCCTCCTCAACACTCTCCTCACCCCCCTCCTCAACACTCTCCTCACCCCCCTCCTCAACACTCTCCTCACCCCCCTCCTCAACACTCTCCTCACCCCCCTCCTCAACACTCTCCTCACCCCCCTCCTCAACACTCTCCTCACCCCCCCCTCAACACTCTCCTCACCCCCCTCCTCAACACTCTCCTCACCCCCTCCTCAACACTCTCCTCACCCCCCTCCTCAACACTCTCCTCACCCCCTCCTCAACACTCTCCTCACCCCCCTCCTCAACACTCTCCTCACCCCCCTCCTCAACACTCTCCTCACCCCCCTCCTCAACACTCTCCTCACCCCCCTCCTCAACACTCTCCTCACCCCCTCCTCAACACTCTCCTCACCCCCCTCCTCAACACTCTCCTCACCCCCCTCCTCAACACTCTCCTCACCCCCTCCTCAACACTCTCCTCACCCCCCTCCTCAACACTCTCCTCACCCCCCTCCTCAACACTCTCCTCACCCCCCTCCTCAACACTCTCCTCACCCCCCTCCTCAACACTCTCCTCACCCCCCCTCAACACTCTCCTCACCCCCCCTCAACACTCTCCTCACCCCCCTCAACACTCTCCTCACCCCCCTCCTCAACACTCTCCTCACCCCCCTCCTCAACACTCTCCTCACCCCCCTCCTCAACACTCTCCTCACCCCCCTCCTCAACACTCTCCTCACCCCCTCCTCAACACTCTCCTCACCCCCTCCTCAACACTCTCCTCACCCCCCTCCTCAACACTCTCCTCACCCCCCTCCTCAACACTCTCCTCACCCCCTCCTCAACACTCTCCTCACCCCCCTCCTCAACACTCTCCTCACCCCCCTCCTCAACACTCTCCTCACCCCCCTCCTCAACACTCTCCTCACCCCCCTCCTCAACACTCTCCTCACCCCCCTCCTCAACACTCTCCTCACCCCCCTCCTCAACACTCTCCTCACCCCCCTCCTCAACACTCTCCTCACCCCCCTCCTCAACACTCTCCTCACCCCCCTCCTCAACACTCTCCTCACCCCCCTCCTCAACACTCTCCTTACACACCTCAACACTCTCCTCACCCCCCTCCTCAACACTCTCCTCACCCCCCTCCTCAACACTCTCCTCACCCTCCTCCTCAACACTCTCCTCACCACGCTTCTCAACACTCTCCTCACCCCCCTCCTCAACACTCTCCTCACCCCACTCCTCAACACTCTCCTCACCCCGCTCCTCAACACTCTCCTCACCCCCCTCCTCAACACTCTCCTCACCCCCCTCCTCAACACTCTCCTCACCCCCCTCCTCAACACTCTCCTCACCCCCCTCCTCAACACTCTCCTCACCCCCCTCCTCAACACTCTCCTCACCCCCCTCCTCAACACTCTCCTCACCCCCCTCCTCAACACTCTCCTCACCCCCCTCCTCAACACTCTCCTCACCCCCCTCCTCAACACTCTCCTCACCCCCCTCCTCAACACTCTCCTCACCCCCCTCCTCAACACTCTCCTCACCCCCCTCCTCAACACTCTCCTCACCCCCCTCCTCAACACTCTCCTCACCCCCCTCCTCAACACTCTCCTCACCCCCCTCCTCAACACTCTCCTCACCCCCTCCTCAACACTCTCCTCACCCCCCTCCTCAACACTCTCCTCACCCCCCTCCTCAACACTCTCCTCACCCCCTCCTCAACACTCTCCTCACCCCCCTCCTCAACCCTCTCCTCACCCCCTCTCCTCTCCTCACCCCCCTCAACACTCTCCTCACCCCCCTCCTCAACACTCTCCTCACCCCCCTCCTCAACACTCTCCTCACCCCCCTCCTCAACACTCTCCTCACCCCCCTCCTCAACACTCTCCTCACCCCCCTCCTCAACACTCTCCTCACCCCCCTCCTCAACACTCTCCTCACCCCCCTCCTCAACACTCTCCTCACCCCCCTCCTCAACACTCTCCTCACCCCCCTCCTCAACACTCTCCTCACCCCCTCCTCAACACTCTCCTCACCCCCCTCCTCAACACTCTCCTCACCCCCCTCCTCAACACTCTCCTCACCCCCCTCCTCAACACTCTCCTCACCCCCCTCCTCAACACTCTCCTCACCCCCCTCCTCAACACTCTCCTCACCCCCCTCCTCAACACTCTCCTCACCCCCTCCTCAACACTCTCCTCACCCCCCTCCTCAACACTCTCCTCACCCCCCTCCTCAACACTCTCCTCACCCCCCTCCTCAACACTCTCCTCACCCCCCTCCTCAACACTCTCCTCACCCCCCTCCTCAACACTCTCCTCACCCCCCTCCTCAACACTCTCCTCACCCCCCTCCTCAACACTCTCCTCACCCCCCTCCTCAACACTCTCCTCACCCCCCTCCTCAACACTCTCCTCACCCCCCTCCTCAACACTCTCCTCACCCCCCTCCTCAACACTCTCCTCACCCCCCTCCTCAACACTCTCCTCACCCCCCTCCTCAACACTCTCCTCACCCCCCTCCTCAACACTCTCCTCACCCCCCTCCTCAACACTCTCCTCACCCCCCTCCTCAACACTCTCCTCACCCCCCTCAACACTCTCCTCACCCCCCTCCTCAACACTCTCCTCACCCCCCTCCTCAACACTCTCCTCACCCCCCTCCTCAACACTCTCCTCACCCCCCTCCTCAACACTCTCCTCACCCCCCTCCTCAACACTCTCCTCACCCCCCTCCTCAACACTCTCCTCACCCCCCTCCTCAACACTCTCCTCACCCCCCTCCTCAACACTCTCCTCACCCCCCTCCTCAACACTCTCCTCACCCCCCTCCTCAACACTCTCCTCACCCCCCTCCTCAACACTCTCCTCACCCCCCTCCTCAACACTCTCCTCACCCCCCTCCTCAACACTCTCCTCACCCCCCTCAACACTCTCCTCACCCCCCTCCTCAACACTCTCCTCACCCCCCTCCTCAACACTCTCCTCACCCCCCTCCTCAACACTCTCCTCACCCCCCTCCTCAACACTCTCCTCACCCCCCTCCTCAACACTCTCCTCACCCCCCTCCTCAACACTCTCCTCACCCCCCTCCTCAACACTCTCCTCACCCCCCTCCTCAACACTCTCCTCACCCCCCTCCTCAACACTCTCCTCACCCCCCTCCTCAACACTCTCCTCACCCCCCTCCTCAACACTCTCCTCACCCCCCTCCTCAACACTCTCCTCACCCCCCTCCTCAACACTCTCCTCACCCCCCTCCTCAACACTCTCCTCACCCCCCTCCTCAACACTCCTCTCCTCACCCCCCTCCTCCACCTCAACACTCTCCTCACCCCACTCCTCAACACTCTCCTCACCACCCTCCTCAACACTCTCCTCACCCTCCTCCTCAACACTCTCCTCACCCCGCTCCTCAACACTCTCCTCACCCCCCCCCTCAACACTCTCCTCACCCCCTCCTCAACACTCTCCTCACCCCCTCCTCAACACTCTCCTCACCCCCCTCCTCAACACTCTCCTCACCCCCCTCCTCAACACTCTCCTCACCCCCCTCCTCAACACTCTCCTCACCCCCCTCCTCAACACTCTCCTCACCCCCCTCCTCAACACTCTCCTCACCCCCCTCCTCAACACTCTCCTCACCCCCCTCCTCAACACTCTCCTCACCCCCCTCAACACTCTCCTCACCCCCCCCCTCCTCAACACTCTCCTCACCCCCCTCCTCAACACTCTCCTCACCCCCCTCCTCAACACTCTCCTCACCCCCCTCCTCAACACTCTCCTCACCCCCCTCCTCAACACTCTCCTCACCCCCCTCCTCAACACTCTCCTCACCCCCCTCCTCAACACTCTCCTCACCCCCCTCCTCAACACTCTCCTCACCCCCCTCCTCAACACTCTCCTCACCCCCCCCTCAACACTCTCCTCACCCCCCTCCTCAACACTCTCCTCACCCCCCTCCTCAACACTCTCCTCACCCCCCCCTCAACACTCTCCTCACCCCCCTCAACACTCTCCTCACCCCCCTCCCCAACACTCTCCTCACCCCCCTCCTCAACACTCTCCTCACCCCCCCCTCCTCAACACTCTCCTCACCCCCCTCCTCAACACTCTCCTCACCCCCCTCCTCAACACTCTCCTCACCCCGCTCCTCAACACTCTCCTCACCCCCCTCCTCAACACTCTCCTCACCCCCCTCCTCAACACTCTCCTCACCCCCCTCCTCAACACTCTCCTCACCCCCCTCAACACTCTCCTCACCCCCCTCCTCAACACTCTCCTCACCCCCTCCTCAACACTCTCCTCACCCCGCTCCTCAACACTCTCCTCACCCCCCTCCTCAACACTCTCCTCACCCCCCTCCTCAACACTCTCCTCACCCCCCTCCTCAACACTCTCCTCACCCCCCTCCTCAACACTCTCCTCACCCCCCTCCTCAACACTCTCCTCACCCCCCTCCTCAACACTCTCCTCACCCCCCTCCTCAACACTCTCCTCACCCCCCTCCTCAACACTCTCCTCACCCCCCTCCTCAACACTCTCCTCACCCCCCTCCTCAACACTCTCCTCACCCCCCTCCTCAACACTCTCCTCACCCCCCTCCTCAACACTCTCCTCACCCCCCTCCTCAACACTCTCCTCACCCCCCTCCTCAACACTCTCCTCACCCCCCTCCTCAACACTCTCCTCACCCCCCTCCTCAACACTCTCCTCACCCCCTCCTCAACACTCTCCTCACCCCCCTCCTCAACACTCTCCTCACCCCCCTCCTCAACACTCTCCTCACCCCCCTCCTCAACACTCTCCTCACCCCCCTCCTCAACACTCTCCTCACCCCCCTCCTCAACACTCTCCTCACCCCCCTCCTCAACACTCTCCTCACCCCCCTCAACACTCTCCTCACCCCCCTCCTCAACACTCTCCTCACCCCCCTCCTCAACACTCTCCTCACCCCCCTCCTCAACACTCTCCTCACCCCCCTCCTCAACACTCTCCTCACCCCCCTCCTCAACACTCTCCTCACCCCCCTCCTCAACACTCTCCTCACCCCCCTCCTCAACACTCTCCTCACCCCCCTCCTCAACACTCTCCTCACCCCCCTCCTCAACACTCTCCTCACCCCCCTCCTCAACACTCTCCTCACCCCCCTCCTCAACACTCTCCTCACCCCCCTCCTCAACACTCTCCTCACCCCCCTCCTCAACACTCTCCTCACCCCCCTCCTCAACACTCTCCTCACCCCCCTCCTCAACACTCTCCTCACCCCCCTCCTCAACACTCTCCTCACCCCCCTCCTCAACACTCTCCTCACCCCCCTCCTCAACACTCTCCTCACCCCCCTCCTCAACACTCTCCTCACCCCCCTCCTCAACACTCTCCTCACCCCCCTCCTCAACACTCTCCTCACCCCCCTCCTCAACACTCTCCTCACCCCCCTCCTCAACACTCTCCTCACCCCCCTCCTCAACACTCTCCTCACCCCCCTCCTCAACACTCTCCTCACCCCCCTCCTCAACACTCTCCTCACCCCCCTCCTCAACACTCTCCTCACCCCCCTCCTCAACACTCTCCTCACCCCCTCCTCAACACTCTCCTCACCCCCCTCCTCAACACTCTCCTCACCCCCCTCCTCAACACTCTCCTCACCCCCCTCCTCAACACTCTCCTCACCCCCCTCCTCAACACTCTCCTCACCCCCCTCCTCAACACTCTCCTCACCCCCCTCCACACCTCTCCTCCCCCCTCCTCAACACTCTCCTCACCCCCCTCCTCAACACTCTCCTCACCCCCCTCCTCAACACTCTCCTCACCCCCCTCCTCAACACTCTCCTCACCCCCCTCCTCAACACTCTCCTCACCCCCCTCCTCAACACTCTCCTCACCCCCCTCCTCAACACTCTCCTCACCCCCCTCCTCAACACTCTCCTCACCCCCCTCAACACTCTCCTCACCCCCCTCCTCAACACTCTCCTCACCCCCCTCCTCAACACTCTCCTCACCCCCCTCCTCAACACTCTCCTCACCCCCCTCCTCAACACCTCCCCCCCTCCTCAACACTCTCCTCACCCCCCTCCTCAACACTCTCCTCACCCCCCTCCTCAACACTCTCCTCACCCCCCTCCTCAACACTCTCCTCACCCCCCTCCTCAACACTCTCCTCACCCCCCTCCTCAACACTCTCCTCACCCCCCTCCTCAACACTCTCCTCACCCCCCTCCTCAACACTCTCCTCACCCCCCCCCTCAACACTCTCCTCACCCCCTCCTCAACACTCTCCTCACCCCCCTCCTCAACACTCTCCTCACCCCCCTCCTCAACACTCTCCTCACCCCCTCCTCAACACTCTCCTCACCCCCCTCCTCAACACTCTCCTCACCCCCCTCCTCAACACTCTCCTCACCCCCCTCCTCAACACTCTCCTCACCCCCCTCCTCAACACTCTCCTCACCCCCCTCCTCAACACTCTCCTCACCCCCCTCCTCAACACTCTCCTCACCCCCTCCTCAACACTCTCCTCACCCCCTCCTCAACACTCTCCTCACCCCCCTCCTCAACACTCTCCTCACCCCCCTCCTCAACACTCTCCTCACCCCCCTCCTCAACACTCTCCTCACCCCCCTCCTCAACACTCTCCTCACCCCCCTCCTCAACACTCTCCTCACCCCCCTCCTCAACACTCTCCTCACCCCCCTCCTCAACACTCTCCTCACCCCCCTCCTCAACACTCTCCTCACCCCCCTCCTCAACACTCTCCTCACCCCCCTCCTCAACACTCTCCTCACCCCCCTCCTCAACACTCTCCTCACCCCCCTCCTCAACACTCTCCTCACCCCCCTCCTCAACACTCTCCTCACCCCCCTCCTCAACACTCTCCTCACCCCCCTCCTCAACACTCTCCTCACCCCCCTCCTCAACACTCTCCTCACCCCCCTCCTCAACACTCTCCTCACCCCCCTCCTCAACACTCTCCTCACCCCCCTCCTCAACACTCTCCTCACCCCCCTCCTCAACACTCTCCTCACCCCCCTCCTCAACACTCTCCTCACCCCCCTCCTCAACACTCTCCTCACCCCCCTCCTCAACACTCTCCTCACCCCCCTCCTCAACACTCTCCTCACCCCCCTCCTCAACACTCTCCTCACCCCCCTCCTCAACACTCTCCTCACCCCCCTCCTCAACACTCTCCTCACCCCCCTCCTCAACACTCTCCTCACCCCCCTCCTCAACACTCTCCTCACCCCCCTCCTCAACACTCTCCTCACCCCCCTCCTCAACACTCTCCTCACCCCCTCCTCAACACTCTCCTCACCCCCCCCTCAACACTCTCCTCACCCCCCTCCTCAACACTCTCCTCACCCCCCTCCTCAACACTCTCCTCACCCCCCCAACACTCTCCTCACCCCCCTCCTCAACACTCTCCTCACCCCCCTCCTCAACACTCTCCTCACCCCCCTCCTCAACACTCTCCTCACCCCCCTCCTCAACACTCTCCTCACCCCCTCCTCAACACTCTCCTCACCCCCCTCCTCAACACTCTCCTCACCCCCCCCTCAACACTCTCCTCACCCCCCTCCTCAACACTCTCCTCACCCCCCTCCTCAACACTCTCCTCACCCCCCTCCTCAACACTCTCCTCACCCCCCTCCTCAACACTCTCCTCACCCCCCTCCTCAACACTCTCCTCACCCCCTCCTCAACACTCTCCTCACCCCCCTCCTCAACACTCTCCTCACCCCCCTCCTCAACACTCTCCTCACCCCCCTCCTCAACACTCTCCTCACCCCCCTCCTCAACACTCTCCTCACCCCCCTCCTCAACACTCTCCTCACCCCCCTCCTCAACACTCTCCTCACCCCCCTCCTCAACACTCTCCTCACCCCCCTCCTCAACACTCTCCTCACCCCCCTCCTCAACACTCTCCTCACCCCCCTCCTCAACACTCTCCTCACCCCCCTCCTCAACACTCTCCTCACCCCCCTCCTCAACACTCTCCTCACCCCCCTCCTCAACACTCTCCTCACCCCCCTCCTCAACACTCTCCTCACCCCCCTCCTCAACACTCTCCTCACCCCCCTCCTCAACACTCTCCTCACCCCCCTCCTCAACACTCTCCTCACCCCCCTCCTCAACACTCTCCTCACCCCCCTCCTCAACACTCTCCTCACCCCCCTCCTCAACACTCTCCTCACCCCCCTCCTCAACACTCTCCTCACCCCCCTCCTCAACACTCTCCTCACCCCCCTCAACACTCTCCTCACCCCCCTCCTCAACACTCTCCTCACCCCCCTCCTCAACACTCTCCTCACCCCCCTCCTCAACACTCTCCTCACCCCCCCTCCTCAACACTCTCCTCACCCCCCTCCTCAACACTCTCCTCACCCCCCTCCTCAACACTCTCCTCACCCCCCTCCTCCTCAACACCCCCCCTCCTCAACACTCTCCTCACCCCCCTCCTCAACACTCTCCTCACCCCCCTCCTCAACACTCTCCTCACCCCCCTCCTCAACACTCTCCTCACCCCCCTCCTCAACACTCTCCTCACCCCCCTCCTCAACACTCTCCTCACCCCCCTCCTCAACACTCTCCTCACCCCCCTCCTCAACACTCTCCTCACCCCCCTCCTCAACACTCTCCTCACCCCCCTCCTCAACACTCTCCTCACCCCCCTCCTCAACACTCTCCTCACCCCCCTCCTCAACACTCTCCTCACCCCCCTCCTCAACACTCTCCTCACCCCCCTCCTCAACACTCTCCTCACCCCCCTCCTCAACACTCTCCTCACCCCCCTCCTCTCCTCAACACTCTCCTCACCCCCCTCCTCAACACTCTCCTCACCCCCCTCCTCAACACTCTCCTCACCCCCCTCCTCAACACTCTCCTCACCCCCCTCCTCAACACTCTCCTCACCCCCCTCCTCAACACTCTCCTCACCCCCCTCCTCAACACTCTCCTCACCCCCCTCCTCAACACTCTCCTCACCCCCCTCCTCAACACTCTCCTCACCCCCCTCCTCAACACTCTCCTCACCCCCCTCAACACTCTCCTCACCCCCCTCCTCAACACTCTCCTCACCCCCCTCCTCAACACTCTCCTCACCCCCCTCCTCAACACTCTCCTCACCCCCCTCCTCAACACTCTCCTCACCCCCCTCCTCAACACTCTCCTCACCCCCTCCTCAACACTCTCCTCACCCCCCTCCTCAACACTCTCCTCACCCCCCTCCTCAACACTCTCCTCACCCCCCTCCTCAACACTCTCCTCACCCCCCTCCTCAACACTCTCCTCACCCCCCTCCTCAACACTCTCCTCACCCCCCTCCTCAACACTCTCCTCACCCCCTCCTCAACACTCTCCTCACCCCCCTCCTCAACACTCTCCTCACCCCCCTCCTCAACACTCTCCTCACCCCCCTCCTCAACACTCTCCTCACCCCCCTCCTCAACACTCTCCTCACCCCCCTCCTCAACACTCTCCTCACCCCCCTCCTCAACACTCTCCTCACCCCCCTCCTCAACACTCTCCTCACCCCCCTCCTCAACACTCTCCTCACCCCCCTCCTCAACACTCTCCTCACCCCCCTCCTCAACACTCTCCTCACCCCCCTCCTCAACACTCTCCTCACCCCCCTCCTCAACACTCTCCTCACCCCCCTCCTCAACACTCTCCTCACCCCCCTCCTCAACACTCTCCTCACCCCACTCCTCAACACTCTCCTCACCACCCTCCTCAACACTCTCCTCACCCTCCTCACCCCCCTCCTCAACACTCTCCTCACCCCCCTCCTCAACACTCTCCTCACCCCCCTCCCTCAACACTCTCCTCACCCCCCTCCTCAACACTCTCCTCACCCCCCTCCTCAACACTCTCCTCACCCCCCTCCTCAACACTCTCCTCACCCCCCTCCTCAACACTCTCCTCACCCCCCTCCTCAACACTCTCCTCACCCCCCTCCTCAACACTCTCCTCACCCCCCTCCTCAACACTCTCCTCACCCCCCTCCTCAACACTCTCCTCACCCCCCTCCTCAACACTCTCCTCACCCCCCACCACTCTCCTCACCCCCCTCCTCAACACTCTCCTCACCCCCCTCCTCAACACTCTCCTCTCCTCACCCCCCTCCTCAACACTCTCCTCACCCCCTCCTCAACACTCTCCTCACCCCCCTCCTCAACACTCTCCTCACCCCCCTCCTCAACACTCTCCTCACCCCCCTCCTCAACACTCTCCTCACCCCCCTCCTCAACACTCTCCTCACCCCCCTCCTCAACACTCTCCTCACCCCCCTCCTCAACACTCTCCTCACCCCCCTCCTCAACACTCTCCTCACCCCCTCCTCAACACTCTCCTCACCCCCCTCCTCAACACTCTCCTCACCCCCCTCCTCAACACTCTCCTCACCCCCCTCCTCAACACTCTCCTCACCCCCCTCCTCAACACTCTCCTCACCCCCCTCCTCAACACTCTCCTCACCCCCCTCCTCAACACTCTCCTCACCCCCCTCCTCAACACTCTCCTCACCCCCCTCCTCAACACTCTCCTCACC
The DNA here is from genome assembly GCF_017639515.1 of Carcharodon carcharias. NCBI lineage: Eukaryota > Metazoa > Chordata > Chondrichthyes > Lamniformes > Lamnidae > Carcharodon > Carcharodon carcharias. The sequence continues at coordinate 99,345 of NW_024470763.1, forward strand.
CCCCTCCTCAACACTCTCCTCACCCCCCTCCTCAACACTCTCCTCACCCCCCTCCTCAACACTCTCCTCACCCCCCTCCTCAACACTCTCCTCACCCCCCTCCTCAACACTCTCCTCACCCCCCTCCTCAACACTCTCCTCACCCCCCTCCTCAACACTCTCCTCACCCCCCTCCTCAACACTCTCCTCACCCCCCTCCTCAACACTCTCCTCACCCCCCTCCTCAACACTCTCCTCACCCCCTCCTCAACACTCTCCTCACACCCTCCTCACCCCCCCCTCAACACTCTCCTCACCCCCTCCTCAACACTCTCCTCACCCCCCTCCTCAACACTCTCCTCACCCCCCTCCTCAACACTCTCCTCACCCCCCTCCTCAACACTCTCCTCACCCCCCTCCTCAACACTCTCCTCACCCCCCTCCTCAACACTCTCCTCACCCCCCTCCTCAACACTCTCCTCACCCCCCTCCTCAACACTCTCCTCACCCCCCTCCTCAACACTCTCCTCACCCCCTCCTCAACACTCTCCTCACCCCCCTCCTCAACACTCTCCTCACCCCCCTCCTCAACACTCTCCTCACCCCCCTCCTCAACACTCTCCTCACCCCCTCCTCAACACTCTCCTCACCCCCCTCCTCAACACTCTCCTCACCCCCCTCCTCAACACTCTCCTCACCCCCCTCCTCAACACTCTCCTCACCCCCCTCCTCAACACTCTCCTCACCCCCCTCCTCAACACTCTCCTCACCCCCCTCCTCAACACTCTCCTCACCCCCCTCCTCAACACTCTCCTCACCCCCCTCCTCAACACTCTCCTCACCCCCCTCCTCAACACTCTCCTCACCCCCCTCCTCAACACTCTCCTCACCCCCCTCCTCAACACTCTCCTCACCCCCTCCTCAACACTCTCCTCACCCCCCTCCTCAACACTCTCCTCACCCCCCTCCTCAACACTCTCCTCACCCCCCTCCTCAACACTCTCCTCACCCCCCTCCTCAACACTCTCCTCACCCCCCTCCTCAACACTCTCCTCACCCCCCTCCTCAACACTCTCCTCACCCCCCTCCTCAACACTCTCCTCTCACTCTCCTCACCCCCCTCCTCAACACTCTCCTCACCCCCCTCCTCAACACTCTCCTCACCCCCCTCCTCAACACTCTCCTCACCCCCCTCCTCAACACTCTCCTCACCCCCCTCCTCAACACTCTCCTCACCCCCCTCCTCAACACTCTCCTCACCCCCCTCCTCAACACTCTCCTCACCCCCTCCTCAACACTCTCCTCACCCCCCTCCTCAACACTCTCCTCACCCCCCTCCTCAACACTCTCCTCACCCCCCTCCTCAACACTCTCCTCACCCCCCTCCTCAACACTCTCCTCACCCCCCTCCTCAACACTCTCCTCACCCCCCTCCTCAACACTCTCCTCACCCCCCTCCTCAACACTCTCCTCACCCCCCTCCTCAACACTCTCCTCACCCCCCTCCTCAACACTCTCCTCACCCCCCTCCTCAACACTCTCCTCACCCCCCTCCTCAACACTCTCCTCACCCCCCTCCTCAACACTCTCCTCACCCCCCTCCTCAACACTCTCCTCACCCCCCTCAACACTCTCCTCACCCCCTCAACACTCTCCTCACCCCCCTCAACACTCTCCTCACCCCCCTCCTCAACACTCTCCTCACCCCCCCTCAACACTCTCCTCACCCCCCTCCTCAACACTCTCCTCACCCCCTCCTCAACACTCTCCTCACCCCCCTCCTCAACACTCTCCTCACCCCCCTCCTCAACACTCTCCTCACCCCCCTCCTCAACACTCTCCTCACCCCCCTCCTCAACACTCTCCTCACCCCCTCCTCAACACTCTCCTCACCCCCCTCCTCAACACTCTCCTCACCCCCCTCCTCAACACTCTCCTCACCCCCCTCCTCAACACTCTCCTCACCCCCCTCCTCAACACTCTCCTCACCCCCCTCCTCAACACTCTCCTCACCCCCCTCCTCAACACTCTCCTCACCCCCCTCCTCAACACTCTCCTCACCCCCCTCCTCAACACTCTCCTCACCCCCCTCCCCAACACTCTCCTCACCCCCCTCCTCAACACTCTCCTCACCCCCCCCTCCTCAACACTCTCCTCACCCCCCTCCTCAACACTCTCCTCACCCCCTCCTCAACACTCTCCTCACCCCCCTCCTCAACACTCTCCTCACCCCCCTCCTCAACACTCTCCTCACCCCCCTCCTCAACACTCTCCTCACCCCCCTCCTCAACACTCTCCTCACCCCCCTCCTCAACACTCTCCTCACCCCCTCCTCAACACCTCCCACCCCCCTCCTCAACACTCTCCTCACCCCCCTCCTCAACACTCTCCTCACCCCCTCCTCAACACTCTCCTCACCCCCCTCCTCAACACTCTCCTCACCCCCCTCCTCAACACTCTCCTCACCCCCCTCCTCAACACTCTCCTCACCCCCCTCCTCAACACTCTCCTCACCCCCCTCCTCAACACTCTCCTCACCCCCCTCCTCAACACTCTCCTCACCCCCCTCCTCAACACTCTCCTCACCCCCCTCCTCAACACTCTCCTCACCCCCCTCCTCAACACTCTCCTCACCCCCCTCCTCAACACTCTCCTCACCCCCCTCCTCAACACTCTCCTCACCCCCCTCCTCAACACTCTCCTCACCCCCCCCTCAACACTCTCCTCACCCCCCTCCTCAACACTCTCCTCACCCCCCTCCTCAACACTCTCCTCACCCCCCTCCTCAACACTCTCCTCACCCCCTCCTCAACACTCTCCTCACCCCCCTCCTCAACACTCTCCTCACCCCCCTCCTCAACACTCTCCTCACCCCCTCCTCAACACTCTCCTCACCCCCCTCCTCAACACTCTCCTCACCCCCCTCCTCAACACTCTCCTCACCCCCCTCCTCAACACTCTCCTCACCCCCCTCCTCAACACTCTCCTCACCCCCCTCCTCAACACTCTCCTCACCCCCCTCCTCAACACTCTCCTCACCCCCCTCCTCAACACTCTCCTCACCCCCCTCCTCAACACTCTCCTCACCCCCCTCCTCAACACTCTCCTCACCCCCCTCAACACTCTCCTCACCCCCCTCCTCAACACTCTCCTCACCCCCCTCCTCAACACTCTCCTCACCCCCCTCCTCAACACTCTCCTCACCCCCCTCCTCAACACTCTCCTCACCCCCCTCCTCAACACTCTCCTCACCCCCCCTCAACACTCTCCTCACCCCCTCCTCAACACTCTCCTCACCCCCCTCCTCAACACTCTCCTCACCCCCCTCCTCAACACTCTCCTCACCCCCCTCCTCAACACTCTCCTCACCCCCTCCTCAACACTCTCCTCACCCCCCTCCTCAACACTCTCCTCACCCCCTCCTCAACACTCTCCTCACCCCCCTCCTCAACACTCTCCTCACCCCCCTCCTCAACACTCTCCTCACCCCCCTCCTCAACACTCTCCTCACCCCCCTCCTCAACACTCTCCTCACCCCCCTCCTCAACACTCTCCTCACCCCCCTCCTCAACACTCTCCTCACCCCCCTCCTCAACACTCTCCTCACCCCCCTCCTCAACACTCTCCTCACCCCCCTCCTCAACACTCTCCTCACCCCCCTCCTCAACACTCTCCTCACCCTCCTCCTCAACACTCTCCTCACCCCCTCCTCAACACTCTCCTCACCCCCCTCTCAACACTCTCCTCACCCCCCCTCCTCAACACTCTCCTCACCCCCCTCCTCAACACTCTCCTCACCCCCCTCCTCAACACTCTCCTCACCCCCCTCCTCAACACTCTCCTCACCCCCTCCTCAACACTCTCCTCACCCCCCTCCTCAACACTCTCCTCACCCCCCTCCTCAACACTCTCCTCACCCCCCTCCTCAACACTCTCCTCACCCCCCTCCTCAACACTCTCCTCACCCCCCTCCTCAACACTCTCCTCACCCCCCTCCTCAACACTCTCCTCACCCCCCTCCTCAACACTCTCCTCACCCCCCTCCTCAACACTCTCCTCACCCCCCTCCTCAACACTCTCCTCACCCCCTCCTCAACACTCTCCTCACCCCCCTCCTCAACACTCTCCTCACCCCCCTCCTCAACACTCTCCTCACCCCCCTCCTCAACACTCTCCTCACCCCCCTCCTCAACACTCTCCTCACCCCCCTCCTCAACACTCTCCTCACCCCCCTCCTCAACACTCTCCTCACCCCCCTCCTCAACACTCTCCTCACCCCCCTCCTCAACACTCTCCTCACCCCCCTCCTCAACACTCTCCTCACCCCCCTCCTCAACACTCTCCTCACCCCCCTCCTCAACACTCTCCTCACCCCCCTCCTCAACACTCTCCTCACCCCCCTCCTCAACACTCTCCTCACCCCCCTCCTCAACACTCTCCTCACCCCCCTCCTCAACACTCTCCTCACCCCCTCCTCAACACTCTCCTCACCCCCCTCCTCAACACTCTCCTCACCCCCCCTCCTCAACACTCTCCTCACCCCCCTCCTCAACACTCTCCTCACCCCCCTCCTCAACACTCTCCTCACCCCCCTCCTCAACACTCTCCTCACCCCCCTCCTCAACACTCTCCTCACCCCCCTCCTCAACACTCTCCTCACCCCCCTCCTCAACACTCTCCTCACCCCCCTCCTCAACACTCTCCTCACCCCCCTCCTCAACACTCTCCTCACCCCCCTCCTCAACACTCTCCTCACCCCCCTCCTCAACACTCTCCTCACCCCCCTCCTCAACACTCTCCTCACCCCCCTCCTCAACACTCTCCTCACCCCCCTCCTCAACACTCTCCTCACCCCCCTCCTCAACACTCTCCTCACCCCCCTCCTCAACACTCTCCTCACCCCCCTCCTCAACACTCTCCTCACCCCCCTCCTCAACACTCTCCTCACCCCCCTCAACACTCTCCTCACCCCCCTCCTCAACACTCTCCTCACCCCCCTCCTCAACACTCTCCTCACCCCCCTCCTCAACACTCTCCTCACCCCCCCCCTCAACACTCTCCTCACCCCCCTCCTCAACACTCTCCTCACCCCCCTCCTCAACACTCTCCTCACCCCCCTCCTCAACACTCTCCTCACCCCCCTCCTCAACACTCTCCTCACCCCCCTCCTCAACACTCTCCTCACCCCGCTCCTCAACACTCTCCTCACCCCCCTCCTCAACACTCTCCTCACCCCCCTCCTCAACACTCTCCGCTCCCCCCTCCTCAACACTCTCCTCACCCCCCTCCTCAACACTCTCCTCACCACCCTCAACACTCTCCTCACCCCCCTCCTCAACACTCTCCTCACCCCCTCCTCAACACTCTCCTCACCCCCCCCCTCAACACTCTCCTCACCCCCCTCCTCAACACTCTCCTCACCCCCCCTCAACACTCTCCTCACCCCCCTCCTCAACACTCTCCTCACCCCCCTCCTCAACACTCTCCTCACCCCCTCCTCAACACTCTCCTCACCCCCCTCCTCAACACTCTCCTCACCCCCCTCCTCAACACTCTCCTCACCCCCCTCCTCAACACTCTCCTCACCCCCCTCCTCAACACTCTCCTCACCCCCCTCCTCAACACTCTCCTCACCCCCCTCCTCAACACTCTCCTCACCCCCCTCCTCAACACTCTCCTCACCCCCCTCCTCAACACTCTCCTCACCCCCCCTCAACACTCTCCTCACCCCCCTCCTCAACACTCTCCTCACCCCCCTCCTCAACACTCTCCTCACCCCCCTCCTCAACACTCTCCTCACCCCCCTCCTCAACACTCTCCTCACCCCCCTCCTCAACACTCTCCTCACCCCCCTCCTCAACACTCTCCTCACCCCCCTCCTCAACACTCTCCTCACCCCTCAACACACCCTCCTCAACACTCTCCTCACCCTCCTCCTCAACACTCTCCTCACCCCCCTCCTCAACACTCTCCTCACCCCCCTCCTCAACACTCTCCTCACCCCCTCCTCAACACTCTCCTCACCCCCCTCCTCAACACTCTCCTCACCCCCTCCTCAACACTCTCCTCACCCCCCTCCTCAACACTCTCCTCACCCCCCCTCAACACTCTCCTCACCCCCCTCCTCAACACTCTCCTCACCCCCCTCCTCAACACTCTCCTCACCCCCCTCCTCAACACTCTCCTCACCCCCCTCCTCAACACTCTCCTCACCCCCCTCCTCAACACTCTCCTCACCCCCCCTCAACACACTCCCTCACCCCCCTCCTCAACACTCTCCTCACCCCCCTCCTCAACACTCTCTCTCACCCCCCCCTCCTCAACACTCTCCTCACCCCCCTCCTCAACACTCTCCTCACCCCCCTCCTCAACACTCTCCTCACCCCCTCCTCAACACTCTCCTCACCCCCCTCCTCAACACTCTCCTCACCCCCCTCCTCAACACTCTCCTCACCCCCTCCTCAACACTCACCCCCCTCCTCAACACTCTCCTCACCCCCCTCCTCAACACTCTCCTCACCCCCCTCCTCAACACTCTCCTCACCCCCCTCCTCAACACTCTCCTCACCCCCTCCTCAACACTCTCCTCACCCCCCTCCTCAACACTCTCCTCACCCCCCTCTCAACACTCTCCTCACCCCCCTCCTCAACACTCTCCTCACCCCCCTCCTCAACACTCTCCTCACCCCCCTCCTCAACACTCTCCTCACCCCCCTCCTCAACACTCTCCTCACCCCCCTCCTCAACACTCTCCTCACCCCCCTCCTCAACACTCTCCTCACCCCCTCCTCAACACTCTCCTCACCCCCTCCTCCAACACTCCCACACCCCCTCCTCAACACTCTCCTCACCCCCCCTCAACACTCTCCTCACCCCCTCCTCAACACTCTCCTCACCCCCCTCCTCAACACTCTCCTCACCCCCCCCAACACTCTCCTCACCCCCCCCTCACAACACTCCTCACCCCCACCTCCCCAACACAACTCCTCACCCCCTCCTCAACCCCCTCCTCAACACCCCTCCCACACTCCTCACCCCCTCCTCAACACTCTCCTCACCCCCCCTCCTCAACACTCTCCTCACCCCCCTCCTCAACACTCTCCTCACCCCCCTCCTCAACACTCTCCTCACCCCCCTCCTCAACACTCTCCTCACCCCCCTCAACTACCCTCACCTCAACACCTCCTCCCTCACCCCCCTCAAACACCTCAACCACCCTCCTCAACACTCTCCTCACCCCCCTCCTCAACACTCTTCTCACCCCTCCTCAACACTCTCCTCACCCCGCTCCTCAACACTCTCCTCACCCCCCTCCTCAACACTCTCCTCACCCCCCTCCTCAACACTCTCCTCACCCCCCTCCTCAACACTCTCTCACACCCCCCCTCAACACTCTCCTCACCCCCTCCTCAACACTCTCCTCACCCCCCTCCTCAACACTCTCCTCACCCCCCTCCTCAACACTCTCCTCACCCCCTCCCCACTCCTCAACACTCTCCTCACCCCCCTCCTCACACTCACCTCAACTCCACCCCCCCCTCCTCAACACTCTCCTCACCCCCCTCCTCAACACTCTCCTCACCCCCCTCCTCAACACTCTCCTCACCCCCCTCCTCAACACTCTCTCCTCACCCCCCTCCTCAACACTCTCCTCACCCCCCTCCTCAACACTCTCCTCACCCCCCTCCTCAACACTCTCCTCACCCCCTCCTCAACACTCTCCTCACCCCCCTCCTCAACACTCTCCTCACCCCCCTCCTCAACACTCTCCTCACCCCCCTCCTCAACACTCTCCTCACCCCCTCCTCAACACTCTCCTCACCCCCCTCCTCAACACTCTCCTCACCCCCCCCAACACTCTCCTCAACCCTCTCCTCACCCTCTCCTCACCCCGCTCAACACTCTCCTCACCCCCCTCCTCAACACTCTCCTCACCCCCCCTCCGCAACACTCTCCTCACCCCCCTCCTCAACACTCTCCTCACCCCCCTCCTCAACACTCTCCTCACCCCCTCCTCAACACTCTCCTCACACCCCCTCCTCAACACTCTCCTCCTCACCCCCCTCCTCAACACTCTCCTCACCCCCCCTCCTCAACACTCTCCTCACCCCCTCCTCAACACTCTCCTCACCCCCCTCAAACTCTCCTCACCCCCCCCTCCTCAACACTCTCCTCACCCCCCTCCTCAACACTCTCCTCACCCCCCTCCTCAACACTCTCCTCACCCCCCTCCTCAACACTCTCCTCACCCCCCCCTCCTCAACACTCTCCTCACCCCCCTCCTCAACACTCTCCTCACCCCCCCCTCAACACTCTCCTCACCCCCCTCCTCAACACTCTCCTCACCCCCCTCCTCAACACTCTCCTCACCCCCCTCCTCAACACTCTCCTCACCCCCCCTCCTCAACACTCTCCTCACCCCCCCTCCTCAACACTCTCCTCACCCCCTCCTCAACACTCTCCTCACCCCGCTCCTCAACACTCTCCTCACCCCCCTCCTCAACACTCTCCTCACCCCCCTCCTCAACACTCTCCTCACCCCCCTCCTCAACACTCTCCTCACCCCCCTCCTCAACACTCTCCTCACCCCCCTCCTCAACACTCTCCTCACCCCCCTCCTCAACACTCTCCTCACCCCCCCTCAACACTCTCCTCACCCCCTCCTCAACACTCTCCTCAACCCCCCTCCTCAACACTCTCCTCACCCCCCTCCTCAACACTCTCCTCACCCCCCTCCTCAACACTCTCCTCACCCCCCTCCTCAACACTCTCCTCACCCCCCTCCTCAACACTCTCCTCACCCCCCTCCTCAACACTCTCCTCACCCCCCTCCTCAACACTCTCCTCACCCCCTCCTCAACACTCTCCTCACCCCCCTCCTCAACACTCTCCTCACCCCCCTCCTCAACACTCTCCTCACCCCCCTCCTCAACACTCTCCTCACCCCCCTCCTCAACACTCTCCTCACCCCCCTCCTCAACACTCTCCCTCACCCCCCTCCTCAACACTCCTCACCCCCCTCCTCAACACTCTCCTCACCCCCTCCTCAACACTCTCCTCACCCCCCTCCTCAACACTCTCCTCACCCCCCTCCTCAACACTCTCCTCACCCCCCTCCTCAACACTCTCCTCACCCCCCTCAACAACACTCTCCACACCCCCCCTCCTCAACACTCTCCTCACCCCCCTCCTCAACACTCTCCTCACCCCCCTCCTCAACACTCTCCTCACCCCCCTCCTCAACACTCTCCTCACCCCCCTCCTCAACACTCTCCTCACCCCCCTCCTCAACACTCTCCTCACCCCCTCTCCTCAACACTCTCCCACCCCTCCTCAACACTCTCCTCACCCCCTCCTCAACACTCTCCTCACCCCTCCTCAACACTCTCCTCACCCCCCTCCTCAACACTCTCCTCACCCCCCTCCTCAACACTCCCTCACCCCCTCCTCAACACTCTCCTCACCCCCCTCCTCAACACTCTCCTCACCCCCTCCTCAACACTCTCCTCACCCCCTCCTCAACACTCTCCTCACCCCCCTCCTCAACACTCTCCTCACCCCCCTCCTCAACACTCTCCTCACCCCCCTCCTCAACACTCTCCTCACCCCCCTCCTCAACACTCTCCTCACCCCCCTCCTCAACACTCTCCTCACCCCCCTCCTCAACACTCTCCTCACCCCCCCCTCTCCTCAACACTCCCTCCTCAACCCCCCCCCCTCCTCAACACTCTCCTCACCCCCCTCCTCAACACTCTCCTCACCCCCCTCCTCAACACTCTCCTCACCCCCCCTCCTCAACACTCTCCTCACCCCCCTCCTCAACACTCTCCTCACCCCCCTCCTCAACACTCTCCTCACCCCCCCTCCTCAACACTCTCCTCACCCCCCTCCTCAACACTCTCCTCACCCCCGTCCTCAACACACTCTCCTCACCCCCTCCTCAACACTCTCCTCACCCCCCTCCTCAACACTCTCTCCTCACCCCCCTCCTCAACACTCTCCTCACCCCCCCCTCAACACCTCTCCTCACCCCCTCCTCAACACTCTCCTCACCCCCCTCCTCAACACTCTCCTCACCCCCCTCCTCAACACTCTCCTCACCCCCCCTCAACACTCTCCTCACCCCGTCAACACTCTCCTCACCCCCCCCTCCTCAACACTCTCCTCACCCCCCTCCTCAACACTCTCCTCACCCCCCTCCACTCTCCTCACCCCCTCCTCAACACTCTCCTCACCCCCCCTCCTCAACACTCTCCTCACCCCCCTCCTCAACACTCTCCTCACCCCCCTCCTCAACACTCTCCTCACCCCCCTCCTCAACACTCTCCTCACCCCCCTCCTCAACACTCTCCTCACCCCCCTCCTCAACACTCTCCTCACCCCCCTCCTCAACACTCTCCTCACCCCCCTCCTCAACACTCTCCTCACCCCCCTCCTCAACACTCTCCTCCCCCCCTCCTCAACACTCTCCTCACCCCCCTCCTCAACACTCTCCTCACCCCCCTCCTCAACACTCTCCTCACACCCCTCCTCAACACTCTCCTCACCCCCCTCCTCAACACTCTCCTCACCCCCCTCCTCAACACTCTCCTCACCCCGCCCTCCTCAACACTCCTCCTCACCCCCCCCCTCCTCAACACTCTCCTCAACCCCCTCCTCAACACTCTCCTCACCCCCCTCCTCAACACTCTCCTCACCCCCCTCCTCAACACTCTCCTCACCCCCCTCCTCAACACTCTCCTCACCCCCCTCCTCAACACTCTCCTCACCCCCCCTCCTCAACACTCTCTCCTCACCCCCCCTCCTCAACACTCTCCTCCTCACCCCCCTCTCTCCTCAACACTCTCCTCACCCCCACCACCCCCTCCTCCACCAACCTCTCCTCAACACCCCCCCCCACCTCCTCAACACTCTCCTCACCCCCCTCCTCAACACTCTCCTCACCCCCGCAACACTCTCCTCACCCCCCTCCTCAACACTCTCCTCACCCCCCTCCTCAACACTCTCCTCACACCCCCCTCCTCAACACTCTCCTCACCCCCCCTCACAACACCCTCCTCACCCCCCTCCTCAACACTCTCCTCACCCCCCCTCCTCAACACTCTCCTCACCCCCTCCTCAACACTCTCCTCACCCCCCCTCAACACTCTCCTCACCCCCCTCCTCAACACTCTCTCACCCCCCCTCCTCAACACTCCTCCACTCAACCCCCCTCCTCAACACTCTCCTCACCCCCCCTCAACACTCTCCTCACCCCCCTCCTCAACACTCTCCTCACCCCCCTCAACACTCTCCTCACCCCGCTCAACACTCTCCACACCCCACCCCCCTCAACACTCTCCTCACCCCCCTCCTCACACACTTCCACACCCCCCTCAACACTCTCCTCACCCCCCTCCTCAACACTCTCCTCACCCCCCCTCCTCAACACTCTCCTCACCCCCCTCCTCAACACACTCCTCACCCCCCTCCTCAACACTCTCCTCACCCCCCTCCTCAACACTCTCCTCACCCCCCTCCTCAACACTCTCCTCACCCCCCTCCTCAACACTCTCCTCACCCCCCTCTCCTCAACACTCCCTCACCCCCCTCCTCAACACTCCTCCTCACCTCCACCCTCCTCACCCCTCAACTCTCCTCACCCCCCTCCTCAACACTCTCCTCACCCCCCCTCCTCAACACTCTCCTCACCCCCCCTCCTCAACACTCTCCTCACCCCCCCCTCCTCCCTCACCACTCACCTCCCCCACCCCCCCTCCTCAACACTCTCCTCACCCCCCCTCCTCAACACTCTCCTCACTCCACCTCCCCCCCCCCTCCTCAACACTCTCCTCACCCCCCTCCTCAACACTCTCCTCACCACCCCTCCTCAACACTCTCCTCACCCCGCCCTCAACACTCTCCTCACCCCCCTCCTCAACACTCTCCTCACCCCCCTCAACATCTCCTCACACCCACCCCCCCTCCTCAACACTCTCCTCACACTCCTCACCCCCCTCCTCAACACTCTCCTCACCCCCCCTCCTCAACACTCTCCTCACCCCCCTCCCTCAACACTCTCCTCACCCCCCCTCCTCAACACTCTCCTCACCCCCTCCTCAACACTCTCCTCACCCCCCTCCTCAACACTCTCCTCACCCCGCTCCTCAACACTCTCCTCACCCCCCTCCTCAACACTCACCTTCACCACCCCCCTCAACACTCTCCTCCCTCACCCCCCCCCACCTCAACACTCTCCTCACCCCCCTCCTCAACACTCTCCTCACCCCCCCTCCTCAACACTCTCCTCACCCCCCTCCTCAACACTCTCCTCACCCCCCTCCTCAACACTCTCCTCCTCACCCCCCTCCTCAACACTCTCCTTCCCCACCCCTCCTCAACACTCTCCTCACCCCCCTCAACACTCTCCTCACCCCCCCCTCAACACTCTCCTCACCCCCTCCTCAACACTCTCCTCACCCCCCCTCCTCAACACTCTCCTCACCCCCCTCCTCAACACTCTCCTCACCCCCCTCCTCAACACTCTCCTCACCCCCCTCCTCAACACTCTCCTCACCCCCCTCCTCAACACTCTCTCACCCACCCCCCTCCTCAACACTCTCCTCACCCCCCTCCTCAACACTCTCCTCACCCCCCCTCACCTCAACACTCTCCTCACCCCCTCCTCAACACTCTCCTCACCCCCCCCTCCTCAACACTCTCCTCCTCACCCCCCCTCCTCAACACTCTCCTCACCCCCTCCTCAACACTCTCCTCACCCCCCCCCTCCACCTCACCACTCTCCTCACCCCCCTCCTCAACACTCTCCTCACCCCCCTCCTCAACACTCTCCTCACCCCCCTCCTCAACACTCTCCTCACCCCCCTCCTCAACACTCTCCTCACCCCCCTCCTCAACACTCTCCTCACCCCCCTCCTCAACACTCTCCTCACCCCCCTCCTCAACACTCTCCTCACCCCCCTCCTCAACACTCTCCTCACCCCCTCCTCAACACTCTCCTCACCCCCCCCTCCTCAACACTCTCCTCACCCCCCTCCTCAACACTCTCCTCACCCCCCTCTCCTCAACACTCTCCTCACCTCACCCCCCTCCTCAACACTCTCCTCACCCCCCTCCTCAACACTCTCCTCACCCCCCTCCCTCAACACCTCCTCACCCCCCTCCTCAACACTCTCCTCACCCCCCTCCTCAACACTCTCCTCACCCCCCCTCCTCAACACTCTCCTCACCCCCCTCCTCAACACTCTCCTCACCCCCCTCCTCAACACTCTCCTCACCCACCCCGCTCCTCAACACTCTCCTCACCCCCCTCCTCAACACTCTCCTCTCACCCCCCTCCTCAACACTCTCCTCACACCCCCTCCTCAACACTCTCCTCACCCCCCTCCTCAACACTCTCCCACACCCCCCTCCTCAACACTCTCCTCACCCCCCTCCTCAACACTCTCCTCACACCCCGCTCCTCAACACTCTCCTCACCCCCCCCTCCTCAACACTCTCCTCACCCCCCTCCAAACACTCTCCTCACCCCCCTCCTCAAACACTCTCCTCACCCCCCTCCTCAACACTCTCCTCACCCCGCTCCTCAAACACTCTCCTCACCCCCCTCCTCTACACTCTCCTCACCCCCCTCCTCAACACTCTCCCACCCCGCTCCTCAACACTCTCCTCACCCCCTCCTCAACACTCTCCTCACCCCCTCCTCAACACTCTCCTCACCCCCCTCCTCAACACTCTCCTCCACCCCCTCTCAAACTCCCTCACTCCTCACCCGCTCAAACACTCTCCTCACCCCCTCTCAACACTCTCCTCACGCCCCTCCTCAACACTCTCCCCACCCCCCCCTCCTCCAACTCTCTCCTCACCCCTCCTCAACACTCTCCTCACCCCCCTCCTCAACACTCTCCTCACCCTCCTCAAAACACTCTCTACCCCCTCCTCAACACTCTCCTCACCCCCTCCTCAACACTCTCCTCACCCCTCCTCAACACTCTCCTCACCCCCCTCCTCAACACTCTCCTCACCCCTCCTCAACACTCTCCTCACCCCCCCTCTCAACACTCTCCTCACCCCCTCCTCAACACTCTCCTCACCCCTCCTCAACACGTCCTCACCCCCTCCTCAACACTCTCCTCACCCGCTCCTCAACACTCTCCTCACCCCTCCTCAACACTCTCTCACCCTCCTCAAACACTCTCCTCACCCCCCTCTCAACACTCTCCTCACCCCCCTCCTCAACACCTCCTCAACCCCGCTCCTCAACACTCTCCTCACCCCCCTCCTCAAACACTCCTCGCACCCTCAACACTCTCCTCACCCCCTCCTCAACACTCTCCTCACCCCCCCTCAACACTCTCCTCACCCCCCTCCTCAACACTCTCCTCACCCCCTCCTCACACTCTCCTCCCCCCTCTCAACACTTCCTCACCCCTCTCAACACTTCCTCACCCCGCTCTCAAACACTCTCCTCACCCCCTCCTCAACACTCTCTCACCCCCTCCTCAACACTCTCCTCACCCCCCTCTCAACACTCTCCTCACCCCCTCCTCAACACTCTCCTCACCGCCCTCCTCAACACTCTCCTCACCCCCGCCCTCAACACTCTCTCACCCCCTCCTCAACACTCTCCTCACCCCGCTCCTCAACACTCTCCTCACCCCCTCCTCAACACTCTCCTCACCCCCTCCTCAACCACTCTCCTCACCCCCTCCTCAAACACTCTCCTCACCCCCCTCGAACACTTCCTCACCCCCTCCTCAACACTCTCCTCACCCCCCTCCTCAACACTCTCCTCACCCCCCTCTCAACACTCTCCTCACCCCCCTCCTCAAACACTCTCCTCACCCCCTCCTCAACACTCTCTCACCCCCTCCTCAAACACTCTCCTCCCCTCTCAACACTCTCTCACCCCTCTCAACACTCTCTCACCCCCTCAACACTCTCCTCACCCTCCTCCCTTTACCTCCCTCAACACTCCTCACCCCCCTCAACACTCTCCTCACCCCCCTCAACACTCTCCTCACCCCCTCCTCAACACTCCTCACCCCCCTCCTCAACACTCTCCTCACCCCTCCTCAAACACTCTCCTCACCCCCCTCCTCAACACTTCTCACCCCCTCCTCAACACTCTCCTCACCCCCTCCTCAACACTCTCTCACCTCCTCAACACTCTCCTCACCCCCCTCCCCCATCTCCTCACCCCCCTCCTCAACACTCTCCTCACCCCCCTCCTCAACACTCTCCTCACCCCCTCCTCAACACACTTCCTCACCCCCTCCTCAACACTCTCCTCACCCCTCCTCAACACTCTCCTCACCCCCTCCTCAACACTCTCCTCACCCCTCCTCAACACTCTCCTCACCCCCTCCTCAACACGCTCCTCACCCGCTCCTCAACACTCTCCTCACCCCCCTCCTCAACACTCTCCTCACCCCCTCCTCAACACTCTCCTCACCCCCCTCCTCAACACTCTCCTCACCCCTCCTCAACACTCTCTCACCCCCCTCAACACTCTCCTCACCCCCTCCTCAACACTCTCCTCACCCCCCTCCTCAACACTCTCCTCACCCCCTCCTCAACACTCTCCTCACCCCCTCCTCAACACTCTCCTCACCCCCTCCTCAACACTCTCCTCACCCCCCTCCTCAACACTCCTCACCCCCTCCTCAACACTCTCCTCACCCCCCTCCTCAACACTCTTCCCCCTCCTCAACATCTCCTCACCCCTCCTCAACACTCTCCTCACCCCCCTCCTCAACACTCTCCTCACCCCTCCTCAACACTCTCCTCACCCCCCTCCTCAACACTCTCCTCACCCCCTCCTCAAACTCTCTCCTCACCGTTCAACACTCTCCTCACCCCCCTCCTCAACACTCTCCTCACCCCTCCTCAACACTCTCCTCACCCCCCTCAACACTCTCCTCCCCCCCTCCTCAACACTCTCCTCACCCCCTCTCAACACTCTCCTCACCCCCCTCCTCAACACTCTCCTCACCCCCTCCTCAACACTCTCCTCACCCCCTCCTCAACACTCTCTCACCCCCCCTCCTCAACACTCTCCTCACCCCCTTCCACACTCCTCACTCCTCAACACTCTCCTCACCCCCTCCTCAACACTCTCCTCACCCCCTCCTCAACACTCTCCTCACCCCCCCCTCCTCAACACTCTCCTCACCCGCTCCTCAACACTCTCCTCACCCCTCCTCAACACTCTCCTCACCCCTCAACACTCTCCTCACCCCGCTCAACACTCTCCTCACCCCCTCAACACTCTCCTCACCCCCTCCTCAACACTCTCCTCACCCCCCTCCTCAACACTCTCCTCACCCCTCCTCAACACTCTCCTCACCCCTCCTCAACACTTCCTCCCCCCTCCTCAACACTCTCCTCACCCCCTCCTCAACACTTCTCACCCCCTCCTCAACACTCTCCTCACCCCTCCTCAACACTTTCTCACCCTTCAAACACTCTCCTCACCCCTCCTCAACACTCTCCTCACCCCCCTCCTCAACACTCTCCTCACCCCTCCTCAACACTCTCCTCACCCTCCTCAACACTCTCCTCACCCCCCCTCCTCTAAACACTCTCCTCACCCCTCCTCAACACTCTCCTCACCCCGTCCTCAACACTCTCCTCACCCCCTCCTCAACACTCTCCACCCCCCCCTCAACACTCCCTCACCCCCCTCCTCAACACTTCCTCTCCCCCTCCTCAACACTCTCCTCACCCCCCTCCCCTCAACACTCTCCTCACCCCCTCCTCAACACTCTCCTCACCCCCCTCCTCAACACTCTCCTCACCCCTCCTCAACACTCTCCTCACCCCCCTCCTCAACACTCTCCTCACCCCCCCTCAACCTCTCCTCACCCCCCTCAAAAACTCTCCTCACCCGCCTCCTCAACACTCTCCTCACCCCGCTCCTCAACACTCTCCTCACCCCTCCTCAACACTCTCCTCACCCCCTCAAAACTCTCCTCAACCCCCCTCCTCAACACTCTCCTCACCCGCTCAACACTCTCCTCACCCCCTCCTCAACACTCTCCTCACCCCCTCCTCACACTCTCCTCACCCCCTCCTCAACACTCTCTCACCCGCTCCTCAAACACTCTCCTCACCCCCTTCCTCAACACTCTCCTCACCCCCCTCCCAACACTCTCCTCACCCCCGCCTCAACACTCTCCTCACCCCCCTCCTCAACACTCTCCTCACCCCCTCCTCAACACTCTCCTCACCCGCTCCTCAACACTCTCCTCACCCCCCTCCTCAACACTCTCCTCACCCCGCTCCTCAACACTCTCTCACCCGCTCCCTCAACACTCTCCTCACCCCCCTCCTCAACACTCTCCTCACCCCTCCTCAACACTCTCCTCACCCCCTCCTCAACACTCCTCACCCCCTCCTCAACCTCTCCTCCTCCTCAACACTCTCCTCACACCCCTCCTCAACACTCTCCTCACCCCCTCCTCAACACTCTCCTCACACCTCCTCAACACTCTCCTCACCCCCCCTCCACAACACTCTCCTCACCCCCCTCCTCAACACTCCTCACCCTCCTCAACACTCTCCTCACCCCACTCCTCAAACACTCCTCACCCCCTCAACACTCTCCTCACCCCCCTCCTCAAACTCTCTCCTCACCCCCCTCAACACTCTCCTCACCCCTCCTCAACACTCTCCTCACCCTCCTCAACACTCTCCTCACCCCCCCTCAACACTCTCCTCACCCCCTCCTCAACACTCTCCTCACCCCCTCCTCAACACTCTCCTCACCCCCTCCTCAACACTCTCCTCACCCCCCTCCTCAACACGCCTCCTCACCTCGCCCCCCTCAACACTCTCCTCACCCCCCTCCTCAACACTCTCCGCACCCCCTCCTCAACACTCTCTCCTCACCCCCTCAACACTCTCCTCACCCCCCTCCTCAACACTCTCCTCACCCCCTCCTCAACATCTCCTCACCCCCCTCCTCAACACTCTCCTCACCCCCGCCCTCAACACTCTCCTCACCCTCCTCAACACTCTCCTCACCCCCCCTCAACACTCTCCTCTCCCCCTCCTCAACACTCTCTCACCCCCCTCCTCAACACTCTCCACCCCCCTCCTCAACACTTCCTCACCCCCTCTCAACACTCTCCTCACCCCCTCCTCAACACTCTCCTCACCCCCTCCTCAACACTCTCCTC
>NW_024470764.1:0-32500 GCF_017639515.1 Carcharodon carcharias
GGGTTGCACCTGGGTGAGTTCCCAGCCTCGGGGCCCCTGTGGTCGGGTGCGCCGGAACCACCCGTCTCGGCCGCCTGACGCAGCAGAGCCTGAGCAGGAGGCCGGTGGCCACGGCGACCACCAGGGGAGGCCGCGAGGCTGCAGCTCGGCGCACGGGACCTCCGCGGGGGCCCGGCCAGGGGTACCCGGTGCCGGGGGTCAGGCCCTGGAGGGTGAAGGCCCGGGAGTGGCTTGGGAGTACAGGTGGGCGTCCTGGCGCCGGATCGACCGGCGGCGGCGGACCCGGTGCCGTCAGAACCGTCCCTCGAGAGCCGCAGTCGTCCGCCTCGACCGCCGGCGTGAGCGCTTCGGTCGCCACCGGCGTAGCCTTCGGTCGCCCGGCCGGTCTGCCCCAGGCCCCGGCCAAACCCGGGATCTTCCTCTGCCGCTTCTGGCCAGTCCTGGGAGCCGAGGGGCGCGGGGGCCGTCTCCCCCCGGCCGGCAATGCCAACGGCCACCAGCAGAACACGGATGCAGAACAGCGGGGTCCACATGGCTCCTGAGTAGAAACAGAGCAGTGCGGTCAGCCAGGGGTTAATACCTCCCCGACACCTCCCCCCCCACACCACCCCTCCCCCACCCCGCCAACCCCACACCCCCACACCCACCCCCCTGCCCTCTCCCACTGCAGCCTGGCGTGC
The DNA here is from genome assembly GCF_017639515.1 of Carcharodon carcharias. Classification (NCBI taxonomy): domain Eukaryota; kingdom Metazoa; phylum Chordata; class Chondrichthyes; order Lamniformes; family Lamnidae; genus Carcharodon; species Carcharodon carcharias. The sequence continues at coordinate 681 of NW_024470764.1, forward strand.
TCTTCGTGGGATCTTATTGTGCCCCGGCTGTCAGCCACAGTCCCTACCGCATCGAGGGTTTGGATCGAGCGAATGAGGAGATACTGTTCCCAGCGGCAGGAGGGTTGGTAACCGGAGGGGGACACAGATTGAAGAGAATCGGTAATAGAGCCAGAGGGGGAGATGAGGAGAATGTTTTTTTTTACACAGCGAGTTGCTGTGATCTGGAAGGCGCTGCCTGAAAGGGCGGTGGAAGCAGATTCAATAGGAACTTTCAAAAGGGGGGAATCGGATAAATACTCGAAAAGGAGAAATTTGCGGGACTGTGGGGGAGAGAGAGCGGGGAGGGGGAGTGGGGACTAATTGGATAGATCTTTCAAAGGGCCAGCACAGGAACGACGGGCTGAATGGCCTCCTCCTGCGCTCTACTATCTTAAGATTCGATCATTACCACGGTGACCACACTTCAGAGAGCGGGTGGGACATCATCTGGTGATGGTAAGGAGCCACAGAAATGCAAATCTGCCTCTAAGTTCCACTACTTTAGCTTTCAGTTCCAAAGAGCTCATTAAAAAGCAGCACAAGAAACTTACTTTGCGGCTAATCCAGTCCTTTCTCTGCCAACGCCTCCTGTCTCTTTGCAGTCGCGATACACTCCGGGTCCGTTGGGTTGCTGCAGGATTGTGTGTGTGTGTGTGTGTGCGTGCGGCTGCCTCTCTGTCTCTCTCTCTCTCGCTCTCGTTCTCCTCCTCTGAACTGCTCTCTGAAGTGGCTCTGTCTGGTTTATATGGAGTTCTAAAGCACTGACGTAACCCAGGACTTCCTGGCAAGACACTGGGAATGTCTTAATCCCTGGAGGAAGGGAGTGAGGTGGTGGGGTGGTGGGGGGGGTGGTGGTGGTTGCGGAGCAGAGAGAATTCAAACAGCAGAGGGATTGGCAACTACTGAGTGGAGCTTTGGTGCTGGGCATTTAACTGTGCAGAACATCAGTCACTCTGTTCCTCACTCACCAATGGATTTCGGAGAAAGTAATTAATTTTTTTAAGAAAAGCAGAGCGTCCGCGGGTCATTAAAAATAAGGATTGTAAGGAGTGTGTGTATCTCCACATTTGATAACAGGCAGGCTGTCAGACATCAGCTGCTTCACCCAGCGACAGGGAAGGAGCGGCCGATATATTTCCAAGTCGGGATGGTGAGGGGCTCGGAGGGGAACTTGCAGGTGGTGGTGTTCCCCATGTGTCTGCTGCCCTTGTCCTTCTAGATGGTAGCGGTCGTGGGTTTGGAAGGTGCTGTCGAAGGAGCCTTGGTGAGTTGCTGCAGCGCATCTTGTAGATGGTACACACGCTGCTGCTACTGTGCGTCGGTGGGGGAGGGAGTGAATGTGGATGAGGTGCCAATCAAGCGGGGCTGCTTTGTCCTGGATGGTGTCCAGCTTCTTGAGTGTTGTGGGAGCCACACTCATCCAGGCAAGTGGGGAGTATCCCATCCCACTCCTGACTCGTGCCTTGTCGATGGTGGACAGGCTTTGGGGAGTCAGGAGGTTGAGTTACTCTCTCTCTCAGGCTACGAACGATGCGACAGCCCCCTGGGCATCGATTATCCTCTGGACCCTCCCTCCGGACGCCCCCATTGCTGATTGGAACTCACCCTGATCTGTGTTCGAGACGGGCGTCCCGGGGCTGGTGGGGTGGGGGGGTGGGGTGGGGAGACGCACAGACCCTCCTGCTTCCCCAGCGTTCTGCCCATTCCCCGCCACTCCCTCCACCCCCAGGTCCCCTATTCCCTCACGTCGCCAAGCAAGATGGCAGGTGTCCCGCCGTCGGTGCCCTCTTCCCAAAATGGCCGCCGGGAGTCAGGTGACCGCCGGCGTCCATTTTGAGCGGGGGTACAAAAAGGGTCACGCACCGACAATTATGAACCAATTCCCCGGGTGACCTGGCTCTTTGTTCTCATCTGTTGCTGCCGGCCCAGCTTTGTTGCTTAGATTTCCCATGGGAGGGAGTTGAGTTTCCTCGTCTGGCGTCGGGTGTCTCATCTGCTGGCCGGAGACGTTGTTTGCACAGCTTCCGCCGCTCCTTCTGCTCCTTCCCTGATCCAAGGCCGGGGAAACGCTCACGGTCATTCAAAGATGAAGCTTGGCTTTGCGCCACCAAGCGAGATGTGCGCCCAAGGTGGCGGAGGTGACCTACGGCCGACCTCCTCAAAATGGCCTCCCAGAGGCATTTGCGGCCTCCGACCAGAAGGTCACTTGACCGCAATGCCCCCCCCCCCACCACCAACCCCCCCAACCTCAGTGGTAGCGGGGTTGAAAATAGCTCACAAATTGCAGATGCAGGTTCCAAGGGGCTGTCCACCTGGCCCAGCGGCCAAGGCCAACGTGTCTCAGGTTAGGCCGAGGCCTGCTCCTGCTGTTTGTCACGGCCAACCGGTGGATCAGGGGTCCCTTGGGGGACTGGGGGGGGAGGGGGTCGTCTTGCGTCAGAAGGTAGAACTTACCCCTGCTCCTCGTCAAAAAAGTACCTGTGGGGTTGTGTTACTTCCACCTGAGAGGGCAGAGAGAGCCTTCAGTTTGACAACTCAACTGAAAGACTGTCCCTCCGACAGTGCGGCTCTCCCTCAGCACTGACCCTCCGACAGTGCGGCTCTCCCTCAGCACTGACCCTCCGACAGTGCGGCGCTCCCTCAGCAATGACCCTCCGACAGTGCGGCGTTCCTCCAGTGCACACATTTTGGTGGGGGGGGGGGTGTCCGTTTGGGATTTGTCCCTGGAGTGGGATTTGAACCTACGGCGAGGCTGTTACCCCAGGAGCCGGGTCAGTTCCTCTCTTTATTGAGTGAAGGTGTGAGACAAGTACAATCCCTTTCGGCTGCCCCTCGGAGATGGGCAGGGGGATAGGAACTACATTGCGGGTCAAGGGCACCGATACAGATTGAGGTTGAGGTGTGGTTCCCCCCCCGACCCTGGGCTGGCGAGCGTTCGCAGGGGGGCGCAGGGTAGAAGCTGCTGAAACCCACCGAGGCCCGGGCCAGAGCATCAGGATGACTTAGACCCAGTGACGCACAGTGACACAAACCAGCCCCTCCACGGGGAATTTTTCTGGGCTGTCTTCTTGTGGCTGAGGGAGGTTCCAAGTGTGAAGCAGCCTCAACAAGTCATCGGCAGTCAAAACACACATAAATCACCAAGTCGGAATACTGTACCTACTGCCTATGAGTCATTCAGCCCTCTCAGGCATCCTGTGACGTGCACCATGCCTCATTCTTGGCAAGTAACCCACAGGATGAACCAACATGAGCAACACCTGACTTCAGGCTCTCATTCGGCCTCAGGGCCTGGTCCAGAACCTTCAAATCTGACCCAGGCCCCTTCAGGGGGGTGATGTCAGGAAGCAGCTCTTCACACCGAGGGGAGTGCAAATCGGGAACTCTCTCCCACAAACCCCACCACCACCACCACCCCCCCCCACCCCCCAACCCCACACACCCACCCACACACACACACACACACACACACACACACACACACACACACACACACACAAAAAGCTGTCGCGGCTGGGGGTCAATTGGAAACATCGAAACTGAGACTGATAGATTTTTATTGGGTGAGTAGGGGGTTAAGGGTTACAGAACCGAGGTGGGTGGATGGGGTTAAGAAACAGATCGGTACAGACCTAATTAAATGGAGGGCAGGATTGAGGGGGCTGAATGGCTCCTCCTGTCCCTGTGTAACAGGCTCGAGGAGGGGGCTGAATGGCCTCCTCCTGTCCCTGTGTAACAGGCTCGAGGGGGGCTGAATGGCCTCCTCCTGTCCCTGTGTAACAGGCTCGAAGGGGGGGCTGAATGGCCTCCTCCTGTCCCTGTGTAACAGGCTCGAAGGGGGGGCTGAATGGCCACCTCCTGTCCCTGTGTAACAGGCTCGAGGGGGGGCTGAATGGCCTCTTCCTGTCCCTGTGTAACAGGCTCGAGGCGGGGGCTGAATGGTCTCCTCCTGTTCCTGTGAGGTGGGTTAGGATTAAATCATCTCAGTCTCCGAGGACTGGTTGAGTCAGGATGGTGATAGGTTTGTGCTGGACTCACTCACTCCTCTGAAGTCTTACTGGATGCAGTAAGTTGGAACAGGGTGACATTCCTCAGCGGAGGAGCTGTTCACACCTGTTCTCAGTGCCTGGCGCTGCTTGGCAGGACCTGTGTCCTGACAAAAGCAGCTTTCTTATAAATTCCCCCGAGTCTGGATAGCATCCCCCCCCCGAACCACAACATTAATTAGTCACCGTGAGCTTGTGTGTGTCATCATCAGGATTGTGGGTAACGAATCCAAGAGATCAGGAATCAAATGCTCCCTCTTAACAAACAGGCCCTAACACCACCTTAAACATTCACTCCCCCCACCACCGACGCACAGTAGCAGCAGTGTGTGTACCATCTACAAGATGCACTGCAGCAACTCACCAAGGCTCCTTAGACAGCCCCTTCCAAATCCATGACCTCTACCATCTAGAAGGACAAGGGCAGCAGATACATGGGGACACCACCACCTGCAAGTTCCCCTCCAAACAACTCATTAATCCTAACTTGGAAATATATCGGCCGTTCCTTCACTGTCGCTGGGTCAAAATCCTGGAACTCCCTCCCTAACAGCACAGTGGGTGTACCTACACCACAGGGTCTGCAGCGGCTCAAGAAGGCGGCTCACCACCACCTTCTCAAGGGGCAATTAGGGATGGGCAATAAATGCTGGGCCCGGCCAGCGACACCCACATCCCGTGAAAGAATTAAAAAACCAGCAGACAAACGAGCCTGAGAATTGTTAGGCCGGCAACGTGAGGCCGAGAGTCTCCACGGCTCCCTCGCCTGTCCACATCAAGTCTTCAGGCTGTCTCCGGAGAATTCGATGTGCAGCATTCCCAACCCAGCGATTCAGAATTCCGCGTTCAATCTCGGTGAGGGGAGGTAGGGGGCCAGGTTTAGAATTCTGGGCTGACATAGATAGGTTACAGTGTAGGAGGCCATTCAGCCCCTCAGTCTGCTGTCAAGTGGTTAATCAGCCTGTGATTCGTTCCGATCGTTCAGTGTTCATCCAGGGAAGAATGCAAAACCTGAGAAGAAACTGTCCACATTCCCCATGGATCCAATCTCCTTCCCTCCCACTGTCCACAATCCCAATGAACCCAAACCCCTTCCCATTCATTCCCACTGTCCACAATCCCAATGGACCCAAATCCTTCCCGTTCACTCCCACTGTCCATAATTCCAATGGACCCAAACCCCTTCCTGTTCACTCCCACTGTCCACAATCCCAATGGACCCGAACCCCTTCCCATTCACTCCCACCGTCCACAATCCCAATGGACCCAAACCCCTTCCCGTTCACTCCCACTGTCCACAATCCCAATGGACCCAAACCCCTTCCCATTCACTCCCACTGTCCACAATCCCAATGGACCCAAACCCCTTCCCGTTCACTCCCACTGTCCACAATCCCAATGGACCCAAACCCCTTCCCGTTCACTCCCACTGTCCACAATCCCAATGGACCCAAATCCCTTCCCGTTCACTCCCACTGTCCACAATCCCAATGGACCCAAACCCCTTCCCATTCAGTCCCACTGTCCGAAATCCAGATGGACCCAAACCCCTTCCCGTTCACTCCCACTGTCCACAATCCCAATGGACCCAAACCCTTTCCCATTCACTCCCACTGTCCACAATCCCAATGGACCCAAACCCCTTCCCATTCACTCCCACTGTCCACAATCCCAATGGACCCAAACCCTTTCCCATTCACTCCCACTGTCCACAATCCCAATGGACCCAAACCCCTTCCCGTTCACTCCCACTGTCCACAATCCCAATGGACCCAAACCCCTTCCCGTTCACTCCCACTGTCCACAATCCCAATGGACCCAAACCCCTTCCCGTTCACTCCCACTGTGCACAATCCCAATGGACCCAAACCCCTTCCCGTTCACTCCCACTGTACAAAATCCCAATGGACCCAAACCCCTTCCTGTTCACTCCCACTGTACACAATCCCAATGGACCCAAACCCCTTCCCGTTCACTCCCACTGTACACAATCCCAATGGACCCAAATTCCTTCCCGTTCACTCCCACTGTCCACAATCCCAATGGAGCCAAACCCCTTCCCGTTCACTCCCACCGTCCACAATCCCAATGGACCCAAACCCCTTCCCGTTCACTCCCACCATCCACATCCCAATGGACCCAAACCCCTTCCTGTTCACTCCCACTGTCCACTATCCCAATGGACCCAAACCCCTTCCTGTTCACTCCCACTGTCCACAATCCCAATGGACCCAATCCCCTTCCCGTTCACTCCCACCATCCACATCCCAATGGACCCAAACCCCTTCCCGTTCACTCCCACTGTCCACAATCCCAATGGACCCTAACCCTTTCCTGTTCACAATAAAATAGAAAAGCAGCACATTATTTAAAGGGAGAGAGCTTGCAGAACTCTGAGGTACAGAGGGATCTGGGTGTCCTGGTGCATGAATCAGGAAAAGTTAGAATTCATGTACAGCAGGTGAACAGGAAGGTAAATGGAATGTTGTAGTTTATTGCAAGGGAAATGGGATATAAAAGCTGGGAAGTTCTGCTATAGCTGTTGGTGAGACCACTTCAGGAGTACTCTTTCATCTCCTAATTTAAGAAAAGGTATCATTGCAATCAAAACTCCTCAGGAAATGTTCACTTGACTGATATCTGGGATTGGGTTTGTCTCATGAGGAAAGGTTGAGCAGGTTGGGCCCTGTACCCATTGGAGTTTAGAAGAATGAGAGGTGATCTTATTGAAACATATCAGATCCTGAGGGGGGTGGGGTTATGACAGGGTGGAGGCTGGGAGGATGTTTCCCCCTCGTGGGGGTATCTAGAACGAGGAGGGCACAGTTTCAGAATAAGGGGTCTCCTATTGAAGACAGAGAAGAGGATTAATTTCCTCTCTCAGAGGGTGGTCAGTCTGTGGAATTCTCCCCCCCCCCAGAGAGCAGGGGAGGCTGGGTCACTGAATATATTCAAGGCTGAGTTAGACAGATTTTGGATCGACGAGGGAGTCGAGGGTTATGGGGGGACAGACAGGAAAGTGGGGTTAAGGCCACAATCAGATCAGCCACGATCGTATAGAATGGCGGAGCCGGCTCGAGGGGCCGAGTGGCCTCCTCCTGCTCCTAGCTCTTGTGTATTTGTTAAAACTCGCTAAGTCAATGGGCTAATGGTTAGGGTGGTTCTGGCTGGCAGATAACGGGCATCATTCAATCACCCACATTTTTCAGAACTTCATTTGTCCCCGTACAGACTCTCACAGAGAAATATTCTTCCTGAATCTTGTTTCTTTTCCTTTTTTAGTGCAAATGTTGTCTTCCCCGGTGAGTCAGCGGTTAATCCGGGGGCTCTGAATGTTAGTGGTCTTTGTACCTCCTCCCCCCAGAGTGGCTTCTCACCCTGATCCAGTTGCAGGGAGTGAGAGAGAGAGAGAGCGGGGGGGGGAGACAGAGAGACAGACACAGAGAGAGAGACAGACACAGAGAGGGGGAGACAGAGAGAGAGACAGAGAGAGAGACACACACAGAGAGAGAGAGAGAGTGGCAGAGAGAGAGAGAGAGAGGTAGAGAGAGGGGGAGACAGAAAGAGACAGAGAGAGAGTGAGGCAGAAAGAGAGAGAGAGGGAGGGAGACCACACATCCAATTTTTGGTAGTGAAACAAGAGGATATCCTTATAAAGGCAACACAGCCGTTGGCTGCAGGACAGATGATACAAGACTAACATTCCTGCTTCCTGAGAAACAGTGAGAAATGGTTGGTGTTTGGCCAAGAATGCATAGACATAAAGCCCCTGATCCTCACAAAAAAAGAATATTTCCATGTTTTAGAGGAACTTCCGAATGCCTCATGTGCATACCCTTCATTTAAAACCCCTCTCGCTGCTGAAAACTGTCTGCAGCTGTCTGGAGGTGCTAAACGTACCTCTCCCGCCCAGCCCCCCCCCCCCACCCCACTGAGACCTCATGTTGTTGACAAGCCTACTCCAACAAGGCCCAGCTGTCACCTCTGACCCTGTCCTTGCCGCTGGCTTTATTTCCATGGGAACAGCTGCTTCAGCAAGTTAGTAGATCAACAACAGACTGAATTCCAATATTTTTTTGTGTGTGTGAGGTGGGAGGCACACAACACAGGAGAAGGCCATTCAGCCCATGGTGCGTGTGCTGGCTCTCTTGAGGGAGCTATCCAATCAGTCCCGTTCTTCCCCTTTCTGGTTTCGATCCAGTCGCAGTTCCATTTGCTTTGACAGACAGGTGGGTTCGAAGGAGGGTTAGATCGGAGGATATTTGAAGATAATTGACACCGAGACAGCTGGAGGGACAATCACTTCTGTTGGGACAAAGTGGGTGAGGGTGGGCAGGGGACATTGGTGAGGGAAATTCCACAGTGGTTTTTTTTTCAATTCTTTCATGGAATATGGACGTCACTGGCAAGGCCAGCATTTGTTGCCCATCCCTAATTACCCCTTGAACTGAGTGGCATTTGAGAGGGCGGTGAAGAGCCTAGCACATTTGCTGTGGGGTCTGGAGTCACATGTAGGCCAGACTGGGTAAGGAACAGCAGATTCCCTTTCCTATATGGGCATTAGTGACCCAGATGGGTTCTTACATCATGGGCTTGCTTTAGATTCCAGATTTATTAATTGAATTTAAATTCCACCAACTGTCATGGCGGGATTTGAACCCGTGTCCCCCAGAGCAGCAGCCTGGGCCTCCAGATACGAGTCCAAATACGCCATCTCCCCTGACCCACGCCGTCACTGGCTTAGACCCAAGCTACACAGTACCGCCTGGGAGTGAATGGTCAACACCCCCATCTAGAGTGTGGGCACCAGCACTGATAGGGAGGTGGGGTTCACGAGAGATTGTTGGGGGGGGGGTGCGGGGGGTGGAAAACGATGATTTTGAACTCGGTGCACTTTGGCTATTGAGCATCACTGTCTACAGGGAGCTCAGGGCCATCCAGGGGGTCATGAAAAGTGCATTGAGTGTGAAAGGAGTGCTTATGGAGGGAGGGGTGGCACACACAACACTGTTTGTAAAGACTAATCACCTTATCCTAGTGAAGACAGTGGTGTAGTGGTAACGTCACTGGGCTAGCAATCCCGAACGCTTTGGGGGATGCAGGTTCAAATCCCGTCATGGCAGCCGGTGGAATTTAAATTCCATTCGTAAAATCTGGAACCATAAGAGCTAGCCAGCCTCAGTCACGGCGACCATGGAACTACTATCGATCGACGCAAAAAAATAAAAAACCCATCTGGGTCACTAATGCCCCCTTTAGGGAAGGAAACCTGCTGTCCTTACCCGGTCTGGCCTACACGTGACTCCAGACCACACAGCCGTGCGGTTGACTCTTAGCTGCCCGAGTGCAATTAGGGATGGGTGACCAACGCTGGCCTTGCCAGTGACACCCACGTCCCCATGAAAGGATGGTTTGGGGAGGCCACAGTGATACGCAAACATTTCACTTCACCCAGCCCTGCCTATCCAGTCAGCTTAAATACATCTCAAGCTTGAGAAACATTCCCAGCTGCACATTCCAGAAGGGATTAGCCAGCAAATCCTGTGACTGAACTTCACTCCAAACTCCTCCTCCAGCACAAAACTCAAGCCGCATTCATGAGGCGTGCTCCAGAATCACAGCCTGGAGCCAAGTACACACGTCACTCGACACACATTCACTCACCCACGCACTGTAGGGGAGGAGTGAAAGAGAAGGAAGGGGTAGAGGGAGCAGAGCGACAGAGAGGGGAACCCAACATCGTCCAGAACGAGTTTTTGAGATACAAATAGCGAGACTGACCGATAGGTACACAGGTACAGAGAGAGAGAGAGAGAGGGACAACAGCCATTGGGTGAGATAAAGAGATGCAGACTGAGGTGGACCAAGACACAGAACTGACGCACACAGAAAAAATTAACCCAGGGACTGACGAAACAGACAAAACACCACACTCATTCATGCATTTCGAGGGATCCAGGTTTATGCAACACCAATACCCTCCCCAACACTGAGTAACCTCAATTCCTTTCCGGTGTGATTTCTTAAACATTCAAACTATCTCACAAACTAAAAATCTTTCCATTTACATCCAGACAGCTAATTCCAGCTTCCATCTGCACAGATCAAGGTGAAAAGGGAGAGATTATAAGAACAGGAGGAGGCCATTCAGCCCCTTTTCAAACCTGTAACACAGGGACAGGAGGAGGCCATTCAGCCCCTCCTCGAGCCTGTTAACACTGAAACAGGAGGAGCCCATTCAGCTCCTCTCAAACCTATAACACCTGAACAAGAGGAGGCCATTCATCTCCTCCTCGAGCCTGTTACACAGGGATAGGAGGAGGCCATTCAGCCCATCGAGCCTGTTACACAAGAACAGGAGGTGGCCATTCAGCCCCTCTTGCACCTGTTACACAGGGACAGGAGTTGGCCATTCAGCCCCTCTCGCACCTGTTACACAAGAACAGGAGGTGGCCATTCAGCCCCTCTCGCACCTGTTACACAGGGACAGGAGTTAGCCATTCAGCCCCTCTCGCACCTGTTACACAAGAACAGGAGGAGGCCATTCAGCCCCTCTCGCACCTGTTACACAGGGACAGGAGTTGGCCATTCAGCCCCTCTCGCACCTGTTACACAAGAACAGGAGTTGGCCATTCAGCCCCTCTCGCACCTGTTACACAAGAACAGGAGTTGGCCATTCAGCCCCTCTCGCACCTGTTACACAAGAACAGGAGTTGGCCATTCAGCCCCTCTCGCACCTGTTACACAAGAACAGGAGGAGGCCATTCAGCCAATTATGCCTGTCCTGCTATTCAATGCGATCATCTCTGATCTGTGACCTCACTCCATCTACCTCGACCTTTGCCCCAACTCCCTTAATATCTTCAGTTCACAAAAATCTCTTAGATTTAAAATGAACAGTTGATCAATCGCCCCTTTGTGGAAGACAGTTTCCAAATACCTGCCACCCTCTGAGTGTCAAAGTGTCCCTTAATCTCACTGCTCAACGCTCTGACTCTTTTTTAAATGCTGCCCCCTAGTCCCAGACTTCCCAGCTACCGGGAATAGTTTGTACCTATCGAACCCGTATCTGGTCCCAAATTACCCCTTAACTCTCTAAATTCCAGGGAATACACGTCCAATGTAGTCACTCCTCAGAACGTAACCCTTGGGAGTCCAGGTACAGGGAGTGGAGGGATGGGAGAATTAAGAGAGAGAGTTAACAGTCCAAAAGGTTCTTTCTAATCCCTGGACAAAGGTCAGTGGAGTTGTGTAACCCCCTGTCAGCAGGCTGACCCACAGATCGGATACGAAAACCTCTGGGTAACTTCCTCTGATCCACATCTCCCTGGTTCTTCAACGTCAGAGCAATGACTTCACTACAGATTGGATTCCGATGAAATCTGTGCACCACATGGTTCTGATCTCTCTGGATATCCATCATTGGAATTTACAATACCCTAACTCGCCCCCGTGTGCGCTATTTTTAGCACAAGGGTTCCGGCTGAATTTAACTCAGTCACGACAACCACCTGCCTTTATATAGCACCTTTAATGGAACAGAATGGCGCCCCACTCCCCCGCCAAAGACCCTTCGCCAGGATGTAAATCAGGCGGAATTTTCACCCCAAGCCACGTGCAGAGATATTAGGAACAAGAGGTCAAAAGCTCAGTCAGTTTTAAGGAGCATTTTAAAAGGAAGAGAAAGAGAGAGAAAAAAGGAGGGAAAGAGAAAGAGAGACAGAGAGGAAAGGAGAGACAGAGAGGAAAAGAGAGACAGAGAGGAAAAGAGAGACAGAGAGGAAAAGAGAGACAGAGAGGAAAAGAGAGACAGAGAGGAAAAGAGAGACAGAGAGGAAAAGAGAGAGAAGAGAGAAAAAAAGAAAGGGAGAGAGAAAAAGGGAGGGAAAGAGAAAGAGAGACAGAGAGAGACAGAGAGGAAAAGAGACACAGGAAAAGAGAGAAGAGAGAAAAAAGAGAGAAAGGGAGAGAGAAAAAGGGAAAGAGAAAGAAAGAGAGAGAGAAAAAGAGAAAAAAGAGAGAGGGAGATATAGAGAGAGAGAGAGAAAAAGAGAAAGAGAGAGAAAAAGAGAGGGAGAGAGAGAGCGAGAGAGAGAGACGGAGAGGATTAGGGAGGGAATTCCAGAGCTTAGGGCCCCAGGCAGCTGAAGGCACGGCTGCCGATGGTGGAGCGATGGGAATCAGGGGATGGTCAAGAGGCCGGAATTGGAGGAGCGCAGAGATCTCGGAGGGTTGTAGGGGCTGGAGGAGGTTAAGATGCCGGATGGTCAAGAGGCCGGAATTGGAGGAGCGCAGAGATCTCTGACTTTAAACTAATACGTTAGTCCAAGGCCCTGCATGATTATCAAGGATGGGAATTTAAGTGCCCGGGTGGGAGGGGGTGCAGAGCTCATAGGTTTTGAGAAGGGGTCAAACAGGGGTTAACTTTAAAGGGGTTAAACTTTAAACAGCCAAAATAAACCAAGAGACTGAGAGGCAAAAAAAACCCCAAATATTTTATTGTATAAATACAACTTATTGGCTTGAATAGTGAGAAAGGCATTGATAAAAACAATGGATTTAAGATGCTCCAGTACCTTCTGCCTGTAACCCTGTTATTAGCTGTGTTATATATACATCAACGTCACTCAGAATTCTCATCTCCTTTCTCACGTGTGACTTACGTTCTGCCGGACCTGTGAAACAGCACTCAAAACAGCCTCATGAAAGGGGTCAGGACACTCTGTGGGATAGGGCGATACTGCTTTCAACACAAGGATTGTTAACCAAGCCACGATTCACAACTGCAGCCAGCATCACAGCCAGACACATAGCAACTCTCCAGCTATTCAACCCTGGACACCAGCCCACCCCCCCACCACCCCCCCACCCCCACCACCACCCCACCCCCCCCCACCGCCCCCCCACCACCCCCAAATCACCTTTCGTCTGCCCATGGGAAAGGAGGCCAGAATCCACCTTAAGGAATTCCAGAGCTGGAAGTTCCAGAAACATTTACTCAGGCCGAAACAAAAAGCGAATTTTGAGCTCCCAGTCAGCACATCTCTCTGAAAATTCCTCGGTTCACACACTCCATTGGGATTGTGGACAGTGGGAGTGAACGGGAAGGGGTTTGGGTCCATTGGGATTGTGGACAGTGGGAGTGAACGGGAAGGGGTTTGGGTCCATTGGGATTGTGGACAGTGGGAGTGAACGGGAAGGGGTTTGGGTCCATTGGGATTGTGGACAGTGGGAGTGAACGGGAAGGGGTTTGGGTCCATTGGGATTGTGTACAGTGGGAGTGAATGGGAAGGGGTTTGGGTCCATTGGGATTGTGGACAGTGGGAGTGAATGGGAAGGGGTTTGGGTCCATTGGGATTGTGGACAGTGGGAGTGAACGGGAAGGGGTTTGGGTCCATTGGGATTGTGGACAGTGGGAGTGAACGGGAAGGGGTTTGGGTCCATTGGGATTCTACACTAAGATGAGATTTGCATGTTTATTTGGAGTCACTGGTATGAATGGTAAACACTCACCCACTGGGGCCCCGAACCCCCTCACCCGCTGGGGCCTCCAACCCCCTCACCCGCTGGGGCCTCCAACCCCCTCACCCGCTGGGGCCTCCAACCCCCTCACCCGCTGGGGCCTCCAACCCCCTCACCCGCTGGGGCCTCCAACCCCCTCACCCGCTGGGGCCTCCAACCCCCTCACCCGCTGGGGCCTCCAACCCCCTCACCCGCTGGGGCCTCCAACCCCCTCACCCGCTGGGGCCTCCAACCCCCTCACCCGCTGGGGCCTCCAACCCCCTCACCCGCTGGGGCCTCCAACCCCCTCACCCGCTGGGGCCTCCAACCCCCTCACCCGCTGGGGCCTCCAACCCCCCTCACCCGCTGGGGCCCCCAACCCCCTCACCCGCTGGGGCCCCCAACCCCCTCACCCGCTGGGGCCTCCAACCCCCTCACCCGCTGGGGCCTCCAAACCCCTCACCCGCTGGGGCCTCCAACCCCCTCACCCGCTGGGGCCTCCAACCCCCTCACCCGCTGGGGCCTCCAAACCCCTCACCCGCTGGGGCCTCCAAACCCCTCACCCGCTGGGGCCTCCAAACCCCTCACCCGCTGGGGCCTCCAACCCCCTCACCCGCTGGGGCCTCCAACCCCCTCACCCGCTGGGGCCTCCAACCCCCTCACCCGCTGGGGCCTCCAACCCCCTCACCCGCTGGGGCCTCCAACCCCCTCACCCGCTGGGGCCTCCAACCCCCTCACCCGCTGGGGCCTCCAACCCCCTCACCCGCTGGGGCCTCCAACCCCCTCACTCGCTGGGGCCTCCAACCCCCTCACCCGCTGGGGCCTCCAACCCCCTCACCCGCTGGGGCCTCCAACCCCCTCACCCGCTGGGGCCTCCAACCCCCTCACCCGCTGGGGCCTCCAACCCCCTCACCCGCTGGGGCCTCCAACCCCCTCACCCGCTGGGGCCTCCAACCCCCTCACCCACATTCCTCCATGACTGCTCTCAATCTGATGCAGCCAGTAGCTGATGAGTTCTCCTCCAGATTTTGAGAGTGATTCTCCGAGTTCAGTGGAATCTCTTCCCAAGTGATCCTCGAGTATTCCTCGATGTTGCTGCCCCTGCTGGTCTCCGAGGCACACTGCACATCTTCCCCAATCCCCAGGAACCATTTTCCTGGTGGCACTAGAGGCCGATCCTCATTCCCGTTGGGATTGCTGTCTCCTGGAGGAACGCCACAGCCTCTTGAGTGAAAATTCGAGTTGGCTGAAGTGGTCCGAGACTTGGTCACTTGAAGTTGATTTTAAGAGGCTTACCCAAGACAGGGCCCATGGTCAATGACAGGACTCACTCACTGAGGTAGAGAAAGACTGAGTTCCCAGTCCTTGCTGACATGAAATGTCCCACTCAAAAACACAACCCCTGGCTGGCAGACAAAAGTCATTGGAGTTTAGCTCAAACAGGACTATAACAAGGCTGGAGAGTGACCAGTTTATCTATGGTATTACTGCTCTCCGACAGAGATATAAAGAGAGGGAAGAAAATAGAATATGTATGTGAGGGGGGAAAGACAGAGAGAGAGAAAGAGAGAGAGAGAGACGGAAAGAGAGAGAGAGAGAAAATTGCAAAGGTGAGACAGAGAGATGGGAAGGAAAGAGAGTGAGAGGCAGTGAAGGGGTGATAGAGAGAAGGAGAGAGAGTGGGGGGAAGAAAAGGAGAGGGAAATCCAAGGAGAACACTCTGACAGTTCATTGACAGGAGGTGGAGGGCCAACATGGATAGGGGGAAAGGAGTTCCATGTTGTGTGAGTGATGGTACTGGAGTGATTACACAGGGACCTCCTCCTGCGATGGTCATTAATCAGGATGTACACAGCCCTGTGCGGTGACACACACACACACAGAGACATGGGGAATCTCCTGCTCCACGATACTGAGATAGAAGATTAATTCAGTTAGCAGTGAATCTCAAAGTGAAACTAGGGCTGTTTTTAATAGGGTAAAGCTTGCTTTTTTATTAGTTCTCAGGTGACACTGGGTGTCTCCTGGTGACGGAGGGAGTCGGTCCAACTCAGAGGGCCTCATGTCCTCCCGTTAATTTGTGAAAGAGTTCCTCATTCAGGGTCTCGCTCTGGTCTTTACCGCGAGTGGACAGGAAGATGTAACCCCCGATATACTCGTGGACGATCTTGCAGTCGGCCGTCACACAGCTGAAGGCGATGTTAATGTTTTCGTCAAACTCAATGGCAACCTGACAACATAACAGGAGAGAGAGCGTCAATGCAACCTCCACAAAACAATAAAGTCCCAGTGTCAGGAGTGTCAGTAACCAGAGGGGACACAGATTGAAGAGAATCAGTAGTAGAGCCAGAGGGGGAGATGAGAAGAATGGTTTTTTTACACAGCGAGTTGTTGTGATCTGGAAGGTGCTGCCTGAAAGGGCGGTGGAAGCAGATTCAATAGGAACTTTCAAAAGGGGGGAATTGGATAAACACTCGAAAAGGAGAAATTTGTGGGGGGGGGGGGGGGTGGGGACTAATTGGATAGATCTTTCAAAGGGTCAGCACAGGAATGACGGGCTGAATGGCCTCCTCCTGAGCTGTGAGGTTCCTCAATTCTAAATCGAATGCTCAGCTTTGTTGAGTGGCTTGTTCTGAAACGAAATCACATTTCTGGGGACTCAACCATGTTTAACCCTTGGCTGTTACGTCTAACAGTTCTGGGACTGAGTGTCACTGGGCCGCACTGAAGAAGATGCAAGCTTTTCTCTCCCTTCGACAGCATCTTCCAAACCCACAGTCTCTACCGTCTAAAAGGACAAGGGCAGCAGATGCATGGGAACACCCCCCCTGCAAGCTCCCCCCGAGTGGAGGATCCATTTTGACCTCCTCCTCCAGTACCTTCAGCCAATTCGATTCACTCCACGTGATATCAAGAAACGGCTGAAGGCACTGGATACTGCAAAGGCTCTGGGCTCTGACAATATTCCAGCAATAGTACTGAAGACTTGTGCTCCAGAACTTGCTGCACCCCTAGCCAAACTGTTCCAGTACAGCTACAACACTGGCATCTACCCAGCTATGTGGAAAATTGCCCAGGTATGTCCTGTACACTAAAAGCAGGACAAATCCAACCTGGCCAATTACCACCCCATCTGTCTATTCTCAATCATCAGTAAAGTAATGGAAGGGTCATCAACAGTGTTATCAATCAGCACTTGCTCAGCAATAACCTGCTCACTGATGCCCAATTTGGTTTCTGCCAGGGTCACTCAGCTCCTGACCTCATTACAGCCTTGGTTCAAACATGGACAAAAGAACTGAACTCCCGAGGTGAGGTGAGAGTGACTGTCCTTGATATCAAGGCAACATTTGACCGAGTGTGGCATCAAGGAGCCCTGGCAAAACTGGAGTCAATGGGAATCAGGGGGAAAACTCTCTGCTGGTTGGAGTCATACCTAGCACAAAGGAAGATGGTTGTGGTTGTTGGAGGTCAGTCATCTCAGTTCCAGGACATCACTGCAGGAGTTCCTCAGGTTAGTGTCCTCGGCCCAACCATCTTCAGCTGCTTCATCAATGACCTTCCTTCCATCATAAGGTCAGAAGTGGGGATGTTCACTGATGATTGTACAATGTTCAGCACCATTCACGACTCCTCACATACTGAAGCAGTCCATGTCCAAATGCAGCAAAACCTGGACAATATCCAGGTTTGGGCTGACAAGTGGCAAGTAACATTCACACCGCACAAGTGTCAATGACCCTCCCCAACAAGAGAGAATCCAACCATCGCCCCTTGACATTCAATGGCATTACCATCACTGAATCCCCCACTATCAACATCCTGGGGGTTACCATTGACCAGAAACTGAACTGGACCAGCCATATAAATACTGTGGCTACAAGAGCAGGTCAGAGGCTGGGAATCCTGCAGTGAGTAACACACCTCCTGACTCCCCAAAACCTGTCCACCATCTACAAGGCACAAGTCAGGAGCGTGATGGAATACTCCCCACTTGCCTGGATGAGTGCAGCTCCCACAACACTCAAGAAGCTCAACAGCATCCAGGACAAAGCAGCCTACTTGTTTGGCACCAAATCCACAAACATTCACTCCCTCCACCACCGACACACAGTAGCAGCAGTGTGTGTACCATCTACAAGATGCACTGCAGCAACTCACCAAGGCTCCTTTGACAGCACCTTCCAAACCCACAAACTCTACCATCTAGAAGGACAAGGGCAGCAGATAGATGGGAACACCACCATCTGGAAGTTCCCCTCCAAGTCACTCACCATCCTGACTTGGAAATATATCGGCCGTTCCTTCACTGTCCCTGGGTCAAAATCCTGGAACTCCCTCCCTAACAGCACTGTGGGTGTACCTACACCACATGGACTGCAGCGGCTCAAGAAGGCAGCTCACCACCACCTTCTCAAGGGGCAATTAGGGATGGGCAATAAATGCTGGGCCCAGCCAGCGACACCCACATCCCGAGAATGAATTCAAAAAAGAGTTTTGGTCCATTGGCGATTTTAAACCCTTTGAAAACAGGTTTGTGTGTTTAGGGTAATAACGCAAGGTCAAAGATGAAGTCCACAGCCTGGTGGGAACACCAGCTCAAAGCACAAATACAGGTCTCACAGAAAATCACACAAAAAATAACCCCAAGCAGCAGAGGGGAGCTGATACCGAGGCATTATTGTAGAAGACCACATTTCTCTTTTGGGATTGTGAACGAATCTGAGTGTGAGGGGTGGGTGGTCAGTACAATTTTATACACTGGTCAATGTGAGGGTGTAACCTGTCATAGTGTATTAACCCCCTCCCCACCCCCCCACCCCGACATAATTACATTGGGCTGAATTTTCAGTGTACCTCACTCCTGCTCCATGAGAGACTGTCCTAAACCAGTCAGAGTACTGCATGGTTCCTCTCACTGATATAGGCTGTGATTCACATCCCTTGATAAAGCCATATGAACTAGGAGCAGGAGGAGGCCACTCGGCCCCTCGAGCCTGCTCAGCCATTCTATACCATCATGGCTGATCTGATTGTGGCCTTAACCCCACTTTCCCGTCTGTCCCCCCATAACCCTCGATTCCCTCGTCGATCCAAAATCTGTCTAACTCGGCCTTGAATATATTCAGTGACCCAGCCTCCCCTGCTCTCTGGGGGGCGGTGGGGGAGAATTCCACAGACTGACCACCCTCTGAGAGAGGAAATTCCTCCTCATCTCCGTCTTCAATAGGAGACCCCTTATTCTGAAACTGTGCCCCCCCCTCATTCTAGATACCCCCACGAGGGGGAAACATCCTCTTAGCCTCCACCCTGTTATAACCCACCCCCCTCAGGATCTGATATGTTTCAATAAGATCACCTCTCATTCTTCTAAACTCCAGTGGGTACAGGGCCCAATCTGCTCAATCATTCCCCATAAGACAAACACCCTTCATCCCAGGAATCAGCCGAGTGAACCTCTGCTGAACGGCCTCTAGTGCGAGTCTATCCCTCCTGAAATAAGGAGACCCAACTGAGCGCAGTGCTCCAGGTGGGGTCTCACCAACACCCTGTACAGCTGTAGCAAGACTTCCCCACTTTTATACTCTAACCCCCTTATTATGAAGGCCAACATTGCTTTTGCCTACCTAATCAATAAATCCATGCTTAATGTTGTTGTGCTTCAGTCTCTCTTACCCTGTGGGATATCACTCTCCCCGCACCCGATTCAGCCTCTCTCTCTCTCTCATTCTCTCTCTCTGCACCCGACTCAGCCTCTCTCTCTCTCTCTCTCTCTGCACCCGACTTAGCCTCTCTCTCTCTCTCTCTGTCTCTGCACCCGACTCAGCCTCTCTCTCTCTCTCTCTCTCTGCACCCGACTCAGCCTGTCTCTCTCTCTCTCTCTCTCTCTGCACCCGACTCAGCATCTCTCTCTCTATCTCTCTCTCTGCACCCGACTCAGCCTCTCTCTCTCTCTCTCTCTCTCTGCACCCGACTCAGCCTCTCTCTCTCTGGCTCTCTGCACCCGACTCAGCCTCTCTCTCTCTCTCTCTCTCTGCACCCGACTCAGCCTCTCTATCTCTCTCTCTCTCTCTCTGCACCCGACTCAGCCTCTCTCTCTCTCTGCACCGGACTCAGCCTCTCTCTCTCTCTCTCTGCACCTGACTCAGCCTCTCTCTATCTCTCTGCACCCGACTCAGCCTCTCTCTCTCTCTCTCTCTGCACCCGACTCAGCCCCTCTCTCTCCCTCTCTCTGCACCCGACTCAGCCTCTCTCTCTCTCTCTCTCTCTCTCTCTCTCTGCACCCGACTCAGCCTCTCTCTCTCTCTCTCTCTCTCTCTCTGCACCCGACTCAGCCTCTCTCTCTCTCTCTCTCTCTCTCTGCACCTGACTCAGCCTCTCTCTCTCTCTCTGCACCCGACTCAGCCTCTCTCTCTCTCTCTGCACCCGACTCAGCCTCTCTCTCTCTCTCTGCACCCGACTCAGCCTCTCTCTCTCTCTCTGCACCCGACTCAGCCTCTCTCTCTCTCTCTGCACCCGACTCAGCCTCTCTCTCTCTCTCTGCACCCGACTCAGCCTCTCTCTCTCTCTCTGCACCAGACTCAGCCTCTCTCTCTCTCTCTGCACCAGACTCAGCCTCTCTCTCTCTCTCTGCACCAGACTCAGCCTCTCTCTCTCTCTCTCTCTACACCTGACTCAGCCTCTCTCTCTCTCTCTCTGCACCTGACTCAGCCTCTCTCTCTCTCTCTCTGCACCCGACTCAGCCTCTCTCTCTCTCTCTCTCTGTCTGCACCCGACTCAGCCTCTCTCTCTCTCTCTCTCTCTGCACCCGACTCAGCCTCTCTCTCTCTCTCTCTCTGCACCCGACTCAGCCTCTCTCTCTCTCTCTCTGCACCCGACTCAGCCTCTCTCTCTCTCTCTCTGCACCCGACTCAGCCTCTCTCTCTCCCTCTCTCTCTGTGCACCCGACTCAGCCTCTCTCTCTCTCTCTCTCTGCACCCGACTCAGCCGCACTCTCTCTCTCTCTCTGCACCCGACTCAGCCTCTCACTCTCTCTCTCTCTCTGCACCTGACTCAGCTTCTCTCTCTCTCTCTGCACCCGACTCAGCCTCTCTCTCTCTCTCTCTGCACCCGACTCAGCCTCTCTCTCTCTCTCTCTCTGCACCCGACTCAGCCTCTCTCTCTCTCTCTGCACCAGACTCAGCTGCTCTCTCTCTCTCTGCACCTGACTCAGCCTCTCTCTCTCTCTCTCTCTCTGCACCCGACTCAGCCTCTCTCTCTCTCTCTCTCTGCACCCGACTCAGCCTCTCTCTCTCTCTCTCTCTCTCTGCACCCGACTCAGCCTCTCTCTCTATCTCTCTCTCTCTCTCTCTGCGCCCGACAGCCTCTCTCTCTCTCTCTGCACCCGACTCAGCCTCTCTCTCTCTCTCTCTCTCTCTCTGCACCCGACCCAGCCTCTCTCTCTCTCTCTCTCTCTCTCTCTCTGCACCCGACTCAGCCTCTCTCTCTCTCTCTGCACCCGACTCAGCCTCTCTCTCTCTCTCTCTCTCTCTCTCTCTCTGCACCCGACTCAGACTCTCTCTCTCTCTCTCTCTGCACCCGACTCAGCCTCTCTCTCTCTCTCTGCATCCGACTCAGCCTCTCTCTCTCTCTCTCTCTCTCTCTGCACCCGATTCAGCCTCTCTCTCTCTCTGCACCCGACTCAGCTTCTCTTTCTCTCTCTCTCTCTGCACCCGACCCAGCTCTCTCTCTCTCTGCACCCGACTCAGCCTCTCTCTCTCTCTCTCTCTCTCTCTGCACCCGACTCAGCCTCTCTCTCTCTCTCTCTCTCTCTCACTCTCTGCACCCGACTCAGCCTCTCTCTCTCTCTCTCTCTCACTCTGCACCCGACTCAGCCTCTCTCTCTCTCTCTCTCTCTCTGCACCCTGACTCAGACTCTCTCTCTCTCTCTCTCTCTCTGCACCCGACTCAGCCTCTCTCTCTCTCTCTCTCTCTGCACCCGACTCAGCCTCTCTCTCTATCTCTCTCTGCACCCGACTCAGCCTCTCTCTCACTCTCTCTCTCTGCACCCTGACTCAGCCTCTCTCTCTCTCTCTCTTTCTCTCTGCACCCGACTCAGCCTCTCTCTCTCTTTCTCTCTGCACCCGACTCAGCCTCTCTCTCTCTCTCTCTCTCTGCACCCGACTCAGCCTCTCTCTCTCTCTCTCTTTCTCTCTGCACCCGACTCAGCCTCTCTCTCTCTCTCTCTCTGCACCCGACTCAGCCTCTCTCTCTCTCTCTCTCTCTGCACCCGACTCAGCCTCTCTCTCTCTCTCTCTCTGCACCCGACTCAGCCTCTCTCTCTCTCTCTCTCTGCACCCGACTCAGCCTCTCTCTCTCTCTCTCTCTGCACCCGACTCAGCCTCTCTCTCTCTCTCGGCACCCGACTCAGCTTCTCTCTCTCTCTCTCTCTCTGCACCCGACCCAGCCTCTCTCTCTCTCTCTCTCTCTGCACCCGACTCAGCCACTCTCTCTCTCTCTCTCTGCACCCGACTCAGCCTCTCTCTCTCTCACTCTCTCTCTCTCTCTGCACCCGACCCAGCCTCTCTCTCTCTCTCTCTCTCTGCACCCGACACATCCTCTCTCTCTCTCTCTCTCTGCACCCGACTCAGCCTCTCTCTCTCTCTCTCTCTCTCTCTGCACCCGACTCAGCCTCTCTCTCTCTCTCTCTCTCTCACTCTCTGCACCCGACTCAGCCTCTCTCTCTCTCTCTCTCTCACTCTGCACCCGACTCAGCCTCTCTCTCTCTCTCTCTCTCTGCACCCTGACTCAGACTCTCTCTCTCTCTCTCTCTCTCTGCACCCGACTCAGCCTCTCTCTCTCTCTCTCTCTCTGCACCCGACTCAGCCTCTCTCTCTATCTCTCTCTGCACCCGACTCAGCCTCTCTCTCACTCTCTCTCTCTGCACCCTGACTCAGCCTCTCTCTCTCTCTCTCTTTCTCTCTGCACCCGACTCAGCCTCTCTCTCTCTTTCTCTCTGCACCCGACTCAGCCTCTCTCTCTCTCTCTCTCTCTGCACCCGACTCAGCCTCTCTCTCTCTCTCTCTCTTTCTCTCTGCACCCGACTCAGCCTCTCTCTCTCTCTCTCTCTGCACCCGACTCAGCCTCTCTCTCTCTCTCTCTCTCTGCACCCGACTCAGCCTCTCTCTCTCTCTCTCTCTGCACCCGACTCAGCCTCTCTCTCTCTCTCTCTCTCTGCACCCGACTCAGCCTCTCTCTCTCTCTCTCTCTGCACCCGACTCAGCCTCTCTCTCTCTCTCGGCACCCGACTCAGCTTCTCTCTCTCTCTCTCTCTCTGCACCCGACCCAGCCTCTCTCTCTCTCTCTCTCTCTGCCCCCGACTCAGCCACTCTCTCTCTCTCTCTCTGCACCCGACTCAGCCTCTCTCTCTCTCACTCTCTCTCTCTCTCTGCACCCGACCCAGCCTCTCTCTCTCTCTCTCTCTCTGCACCCGACACATCCTCTCTCTCTCTCTCTCTCTGCACCCGACTCAGCCTCTCTCTCTCTCTCTCTCTCTCTCTCTCTCTGCACCCGACACAGCCTCTCTCTCTCTCTCTCTCTCTCTGCACCCGACTCAGCCTCTCTCTCTCTCTCTGCACCCGACTCAGCCTCTCTCTCTCTCTCTCTCTCTGCACCCGACTCATCCTCTCTCTCTCTCTGCACACGACTCAGCTTCTCTCTCTCTCTCTCTGCACCCGACACAGCCTCTCTCTCTCTCTCTCTGCACGCGACACAGCCTCTCTCTCTCTCTCTCTCTCTCTGCACCCGACTCAGCCTCTCTCTCTCTCTGCACCCGACTCAGCTTCTCTCTCTCACCCTCTCTCTGCACCCGACTCATCCTCTCCCTCTCTCTCTCTCTCTGCACCCGACACAGCATCTCTCTCTCTCTCTCTCTCTCTCTCTGCACCCGACACAGCCTCTCTCTCTCTCTCTCTCTCTGCTGCTGACACAGCCTCTCTCTCTCTCTCTCTGCACCCGACTCAGCCTCTCTCTCTCTCTCTGCACCCGACTCAGCCTCTCTCTCTCTCTCTGCACCCGACTCAGCCTCTCTCTCTCTCCCTCTGCACCCAACTCAGCTTCTCTCTCTCTCCCTCTCTCTGCACCCGACTCAGCCTCTCACTCTCTCTCTCTCTGCACCCGACTCAGCCTCTCTCTCTCTCTCTCTTTCTCTCTGCACCCGACTCAGCCTCACTCTCTCTCTCTCTTTCTCTCTGCACCCGACTCAGCCTCTCTCTCTCTCTCTCTGCACCCGACTCAGCCTCTCTCTCTCTCTCTCTCTCTGCACCCGACTCAGCCTCTCTCTCTCTCTCTCTCTCTGCACCCGACTCAGCCTCCCTCTCTCTCTCTCTCTCTCTCTCTGCACCCGACTCAGCCTCCCTCTCTCTCTCTCTCTCTCTCTCTGCACCCGACTCAGCCTCTCCCTCTCTCTCTCTCTCTCTGCACCCGACTCAGCCTCTCTCTCTCTCTCTCTCTGCACCCTACTCAGCCTCTCTCTCTCTCTCTCTCTCTGCACCCGACTCAGCCTCTCTCTCTCTCTCTCTCTGCACCCGACTCAGCCTCTCTCTCTCTCTCTCTCTGCACCCGACTCAGCCTCTCTCTCTCTCTGCACCCGACTCAGCCTCTCTCTCTCTCTCTCTCTCTCTCTCTGCACCCGACTCAGCCTCTCTCTCTCTCTCTCTCTCTCACTCTCTGCACCCGACTCAGCCTCTCTCTCTCTCTCTCTCTCACTCTGCACCCGACTCAGCCTCTCTCTCTCTCTCTCTCTCTGCACCCTGACTCAGACTCTCTCTCTCTCTCTCTCTCTCTCTGCACGCGACACAGCCTCTCTCTCTCTCTCTCTCTCTCTCTGCACCCGACTCAGCCTCTCTCTCTCTCTCTGCACCCGACTCAGCCTCTCTCTCTCTCTCTCTCTGCACCCGACTCATCCTCTCTCTCTCTCTGCACACGACTCAGCTTCTCTCTCTCTCTCTCTGCACCCGACACAGCCTCTCTCTCTCTCTCTCTCTCTGCACCCGACACAGCCTCTCTCTCTCTCTCTCTCTCTCTGCACCCGACTCAGCCTCTCTCTCTCTCTGCACCCGACTCAGCTTCTCTCTCTCTCCCTCTCTCTGCACCCGACTCAGCCTCTCTCTCTCTCTCTCTCTCTCTGCACCCGACACAGCATCTCTCTCTCTCTCTCTCTCTCTCTGCACACGACACAGCCTCTCTCTCTCTCTCTCTCTCTCTGCAGCCGACACAGCCTCTCTCTCTCTCTCTCTGCACCCGACTCAGACTCTCTCTCTCTCTCTGCACCCGACCCAGCCTCTCTCTCTCTCTCTGCACCCGACTCAGCCTCTCTCTCTCTCTCTCTGCACCCAACTCAGCTTCTCTCTCTCTCCCTCTCTCTGCACCCGACTCAGCCTCTCACTCTCTCTCTCTCTGCACCCGACTCAGCCTCTCTCTCTCTCTCTTTCTCTCTGCACCCGACTCAGCCTCACTCTCTCTCTCTCTTTCTCTCTGCACCCGACTCAGCCTCACTCTCTCTCTCTCTGCACCCGACTCAGCCTCTCTCTCTCTCTCTCTCTCTGCACCCGACTCAGCCTCTATCTCTCTCTCTCTGCACCCGACTCAGCCTCCCTCTCTCTCTCTCTCTCTCTGCACCCGACTCAGCCTCCCTCTCTCTCTCTCTCTCTCTCTCTCTGCACCCGACTCAGCCTCTCCCTCTCTCCCTCTCTCTCTGCACCCGACTCAGCCTCTCTCTCTCTCTCTCTGCACCCGACTCAGCCTCTCTCTCTCTCTCTCTCTCTCTGCACCCGACTCAGCCTCTATCTCTCTCTCTCTGCACCCGACTCAGCCTCCCTCTCTCTCTCTCTCTCTCTGCACCCGACTCAGCCTCCCTCTCTCTCTCTCTCTCTCTCTCTCTGCACCCGACTCAGCCTCTCCCTCTCTCCCTCTCTCTCTGCACCCGACTCAGCCTCTCTCTCTCTCTCTCTGCACCCGACTCAGCCTCTCTCTCTCTCTCTCTCGGCACCCGACTCAGCCTCTCTCTCTCTCTCTCTCTCTGCACCCGACTCAGCCTCTCTCTCTCTCTCTCTCTGCACCCGACTCAGCCTCTCTCTCTCTCTGCACCCGACTCAGCCTCTCTCTCTCTCTCTCTCTCTCTCTCTGCACCCGACTCAGCCTCTCTCTCTCTCTCTCTCTCACTCTCTGCACCCGACTCAGCCTCTCTCTCTCTCTCTCTCTCTCACTCTGCACCCGACTCAGCCACTCTCTCTCTCTCTCTCTCTGCACCCTGACTCAGACTCTCTCTCTCTCTCTCTCTCTCTCTCTGCACCCGACTCAGCCTCTCTCTCTCTCTCTCTCTCTGCACCCGACTCAGCCTCTCTCTCTATCTCTCTCTCTGCACCCGACTCAGCCTCTCTCTCACTCTCTCTCTCTGCACCCTGACTCAGCCTCTCTCTCTCTCTCTCTCTCTCTCTCTCTGCACCCGACTCAGCCTCTCTCTCTCTCTCTCTCTGCACCCGACTCAGCCTCTCTCTCTCTCTCTGCACCCGACTCAGCCTCTCTCTCTCTCTCTCTCTGCACCCGACTCAGCCTCTCTCTCTCTCTCTCTCTGCGCCCGACTCAGCCTCTCTCTCTCTCTGCACCCGACTCAGCCTCTCTCTCTCTCTCTCTCTCTCTCTGCACCCGACTCAGCCTCTCTCTCTCTCTCTCTCTCACTCTCTGCACCCGACTCAGCCTCTCTCTCTCTCTGTCTCTCACTCTGCACCCGACTCAGCCTCTCTCTCTCTCTCTCTCTCTCTGCACCCTGACTCAGACTCTCTCTCTCTCTCTCTCTCTCTCTGCACCCGACTCAGCCTCTCTCTCTCTCTCTCTCTCTCTGCACCCGACTCAGCCTCTCTCTCTATCTCTCTCTCTGCACCCGACTCAGCCTCTCTCTCACTCTCTCTCTCTGCACCCTGACTCAGCCTCTCTCTCTCTCTCTCTTTCTCTCTGCACCCGACTCAGCCTCTCTCTCTCTTTCTCTCTGCACCCGACTCAGCCTCTCTCTCTCTCTCTGCACCCGACTCAGCCTCTCTCTCTCTCTCTCTCTTTCTCTCTGCACCCGACTCAGCCTCTCTCTCTCTCTCTCTCTGCACCCGACTCAGCCTCTCTCTCTGTCTCTCTCTGCACCCGACTCAGCCTCTCTCTCTCTCTCTCTCTGCACCCGGCTCAGCCTCTCTCTCTCTCTCTCTCTCTGCACCCGACTCAGCCTCTCTCTCTCTCTCTCTCTGCACCCGACTCAGCCTCTCTCTCTCTCTCGGCACCCGACTCAGCTTCTCTCTCTCTCTCTCTCTCTGCACCCGACACAGCCTCTCTCTCTCTCTCTCTCTCTGCACCCGACACAGCCTCTCTCTCTCTCTCTCTCTCTGCTGCCGACACAGCCTCTCTCTCTCTCTCTCTGCACCCGACTCAGCCTCTCTCTCTCTCTCTGCACCCGACTCAGCCTCTCTCTCTCTCTCTGCACCCGACTCAGCCTCTCTCTCTCTCTCTCTGCACCCAACTCAGCTTCTCTCTCTCTCCCTCTCTCTGCACCCGACTCAGCCTCTCACTCTCTCTCTCTCTGCACCCGACTCAGCCTCTCTCTCTCTCTCTCTTTCTCTCTGCACCCGACTCAGCCTCACTCTCTCTCTCTCTTTCTCTCTGCACCCGACTCAGCCTCTCTCTCTCTCTCTCTGCACCCGACTCAGCCTCTCTCTCTCTCTCTCTCTCTGCACCCGACTCAGCCTCTCTCTCTCTCTCTCTCTCTCTGCACCCGACTCAGCCTCCCTCTCTCTCTCTCTCTCTCTCTGCACCCGACTCAGCCTCCCTCTCTCTCTCTCTCTCTCTCTCTCTGCACCCGACTCAGCCTCTCCCTCTCTCTCTCTCTCTCTGCACCCGACTCAGCCTCTCTCTCTCTCTCTCTCTGCACCCGACTCAGCCTCTCTCTCTCTCTCTCTCTGCACCCGACTCAGCCTCTCTCTCTCTCTCTCTCTGCACCCGACTCAGCCTCTCTCTCTCTCTCTCTCTGCACCCGACTCAGCCTCTCTCTCTCTCTCTCTCTGCACCCGACTCAGCCTCTCTCTCTCTCTCTCTCTGCACCCGACTCAGCCTCTCTCTCTCTCTGCACCCGACTCAGCCTCTCTCTCTCTCTCTCTCTCTCTCTCTGCACCCGACTCAGCCTCTCTCTCTCTCTCTCTCTCTCTCACTCTCTGCACCCGACTCAGCCTCTCTCTCTCTCTCTCTCTCACTCTGCACCCGACTCAGCCTCTCTCTCTCTCTCTCTCTCTGCACCCTGACTCAGACTCTCTCTCTCTCTCTCTCTCTCTCTGCACCCGACACAGCCTCTCTCTCTCTCTCTCTCTCTCTGTACCCGACTCAGCCTCTCTCTCTCTCTCTGCACCCGACTCAGCCTCTCTCTCTCTCTCTCTCTCTGCACCCGACTCATCCTCTCTCTCTCTCTGCACACGACTCAGCTTCTCTCTCTCTCTCTCTGCACCCGACACAGCCTCTCTCTCTCTCTCTCTCTGCACCCGACACAGCCTCTCTCTCTCTCTCTCTCTCTCTGCACCCGACTCAGCCTCTCTCTCTCTCTGCACCCGACTCAGCTTCTCTCTCTCTCCCTCTCTCTGCACCCGACTCAGCCTCTCTCTCTCTCTCTCTCTCTCTGCACCCGACACAGCATCTCTCTCTCTCTCTCTCTCTCTCTGCACACGACACAGCCTCTCTCTCTCTCTCTCTCTCTCTGCAGCCGACACAGCCTCTCTCTCTCTCTCTCTGCACCCGACTCAGACTCTCTCTCTCTCTCTGCACCCGACTCAGCCTCTCTCTCTCTCTCTGCACCCGACTCAGCCTCTCTCTCTCTCTCTGCACCCGACTCAGCCTCTCTCTCTCTCTCTCTGCACCCAACTCAGCTTCTCTCTCTCTCCCTCTCTCTGCACCCGACTCAGCCTCTCACTCTCTCTCTCTCTGCACCCGACTCAGCCTCTCTCTCTCTCTCTCTTTCTCTCTGCACCCGACTCAGCCTCACTCTCTCTCTCTCTTTATCTCTGCACCCGACTCAGCCTCACTCTCTCTCTCTCTGCACCCGACTCAGCCTCTCTCTCTCTCTCTCTCTCTGCACCCGACTCAGCCTCTCTCTCTCTCTCTCTGCACCCGACTCAGCCTCCCTCTCTCTCTCTCTCTCTCTGCACCCGACTCAGCCTCCCTCTCTCTCTCTCTCTCTCTCTCTCTGCACCCGACTCAGCCTCTCCCTCTCTCTCTCTCTCTCTGCACCCGACTCAGCCTCTCTCTCTCTCTCTCTGCACCCGACTCAGCCTCTCTCTCTCTCTCTCTCTGCACCCGACTCAGCCTCTCTCTCTCTCTCTCTCTCTGCACCCGACTCAGCCTCTCTCTCTCTCTCTCTCTGCACCCGACTCAGCCTCTCTCTCTCTCTGCACCCGACTCAGCCTCTCTCTCTCTCTCTCTCTCTCTCTCTGCACCCGACTCAGCCTCTCTCTCTCTCTCTCTCTCTCACTCTGCACCCGACTCAGCCACTCTCTCTCTCTCTCTCTCTGCACCCTGACTCAGACTCTCTCTCTCTCTCTCTCTCTCTCTCTGCACCCGACTCAGCCTCTCTCTCTCTCTCTCTGCACCCGACTCAGCCTCTCTCTCTATCTCTCTCTCTGCACCCGACTCAGCCTCTCTCACACTCTCTCTCTCTGCACCCTGACTCAGCCTCTCTCTCTCTCTCTCTCTCTCTCTCTCTGCACCCGACTCAGCCTCTCTCTCTCTCTCTCTGCACCCGACTCAGCCTCTCTCTCTCTCTCTGCACCCGACTCAGCCTCTCTCTCTCTCTCTGCACCCGACTCAGCCTCTCTCTCTCTCTCTCTGCACCCGACTCAGCCTCTCTCTCTCTCTCTCTCTGCACCCGACTCAGCCTCTCTCTCTCTCTCTCTCTGCGCCCGACTCAGCCTCTCTCTCTCTCTGCACCCGACTCAGCCTCTCTCTCTCTCTCTCTCTCTCTCTGCACCCGACTCAGCCTCTCTCTCTCTCTCTCTCTCTCTGCACCCGACTCAGCCTCTCTCTCTCTCTGTCTCTCACTCTGCACCCGACTCAGCCTCTCTCTCTCTCTCTCTCTCTGCACCCTGACTCAGACTCTCTCTCTCTCTCTCTCTCTCTGCACCCGACTCAGCCTCTCTCTCTCTCTCTCTCTGCACCCGACTCAGCCTCTCTCTCTATCTCTCTCTCTGCACCCGACTCAGCTCTCTCTCACTCTCTCTCTCTGCACCCTGACTCAGCCTCTCTCTCTCTCTCTCTTTCTCTCTGCACCCGACTCAGCCTCTCTCTCTCTTTCTCTCTGCACCCGACTCAGCCTCTCTCTCTCTCTCTGCACCCGACTCAGCCTCTCTCTCTCTCTCTCTCTTTCTCTCTGCACCCGACTCAGCCTCTCTCTCTCTCTCTCTCTGCACCCGACTCAGCCTCTCTCTCTCTCTCTCTCTCTCTCTCTCTGCACCCGACTCAGCCTCTCTCTCTCTCTCTCTCTCTCTCTCTGCACCCGGCTCAGCCTCTCTCTCTCTCTCTCTCTCTCTCTGCACCCGACTCAGCCTCTCTCTCTCTCTCTCTCTGCACCCGACTCAGCCTCTCTCTCTCTCTCGGCACCCGACTCAGCTTCTCTCTCTCTCTCTCTCTCTGCACCCGACCCAGCCTCTCTCTCTCTCTCTCTCTCTGCACCCGACTCAGCCACTCTCTCTCTCTCTCTCTGCACCCGACTCAGCCTCTCTCTCTCTCACTCTCTCTCTCTCTGCACCCGCCCAGCCTCTCTCTCTCTCTCTCTCTCTCTCTCTGCACCCGACTCAGCCTCTCCCTCTCTCTCTCTCTGCACCCGACTCAGCCTCTCTCTCTCTCTCTCTCTGCACCCGACTCAGCCTCTCTCTCTCTCTCTCTCTGCACCCGACTCAGCCTCTCTCTCTCTCTCTCTCTCTGCACCCGACACAGCCTCTCTCTCTCTCTCTCTCTCTCTGCACCCGACTCAGCCTCTCTCTCTCTCTCTGCACCCGACTCAGCTTCTCTCTCTCTCTCTCTGCACCCGACACAGCCTCTCTCTCTCTCTCTCTCTCTCTGCACCCGACACAGCCTCTCTCTCTCTCTCTCTCTCTGCACCCGACTCAGCCTCTCTCCCTCTCTGCACCCGACTCAGCTTCTCTCTCTCTCCCTCTCTCTGCACCCGACTCAGCCTCTCTCTCTCTCTCTCTCTGC
This sequence comes from Carcharodon carcharias, assembly GCF_017639515.1. Lineage (NCBI taxonomy): Eukaryota > Metazoa > Chordata > Chondrichthyes > Lamniformes > Lamnidae > Carcharodon > Carcharodon carcharias. The sequence goes on from NW_024470764.1 coordinate 31,502, forward strand.
ACCCGACACAGCATCTCTCTCTCTCTCTCTCTCTCTGCACCCGACACAGCCTCTCTCTCTCTCTCTCTCTCTGCTGCCGACACAGCCTCTCTCTCTCTCTCTCTGCACCCGACTCAGCCTCTCTCTCTCTCTCTCTGCACCCGACTCAGCCTCTCTCTCTCTCTCTGCACCCGACTCAGCCTCTCTCTCTCTCTCTCTGCACCCAACTCAGCTTCTCTCTCTCTCCCTCTCTCTGCACCCGACTCAGCCTCTCACTCTCTCTCTCTCTGCACCCGACTCAGCCTCTCTCTCTCTCTTTCTCTCTGCACCCGACTCAGCCTCACTCTCTCTCTCTCTTTCTCTCTGCACCCGACTCAGCCTCACTCTCTCTCTCTCTGCACCCGACTCAGCCTCTCTCTCTCTCTCTCTCTGCACCCGACTCAGCCTCTCTCTCTCTCTCTCTCTCTGCACCCGACTCAGCCTCCCTCTCTCTCTCTCTCTCTCTGCACCCGACTCAGCCTCCCTCTCTCTCTCTCTCTCTCTCTCTGCACCCGACTCAGCCTCTCCCTCTCTCTCTCTCTCTCTGCACCCGACTCAGCCTCTCTCTCTCTCTCTCTCTGCACCCGACTCAGCCTCTCTCTCTCTCTCTCTCTCTGCACCCGACTCAGCCTCTCTCTCTCTCTCTCTCTGCACCCGACTCAGCCTCTCTCTCTCTCTCTCTCTGCACCCGACTCAGCCTCTCTCTCTCTCTGCACCCGACTCAGCCTCTCTCTCTCTCTCTCTCTCTGCACCCGACTCAGCCTCTCTCTCTCTCTCTCTCTCTCACTCTCTGCACCCGACTCAGCCTCTCTCTCTCTCTCTCTCTCACTCTGCACCCGACTCAGCCTCTCTCTCTCTCTCTCTCTCTGCACCCTGACTCAGACTCTCTCTCTCTCTCTCTCTCTCTGCACCCGACACAGCCTCTCTCTCTCTCTTTCTCTCTCTGCACCCGACTCAGCCTCTCTCTCTCTCTCTGCACCC
>NW_024470764.1:45000-47500 GCF_017639515.1 Carcharodon carcharias
CTCTCTCTCTCTCTCTCTCTGCACCCGACTCAGCCTCTCTCTCTCTCTGCACCCGACTCAGCCTCTCTCTCTCTCTCTCTCTCTCTGCACCCGACTCAGCCTCTCTCTCTCTCTCTCTCTCTCACTCTCTGCACCCGACTCAGCCTCTCTCTCTCTCTCTCTCTCACTCTGCACCCGACTCAGCCTCTCTCTCTCTCTCTCTCTCTGCACCCTGACTCAGACTCTCTCTCTCTCTCTCTCTCTCTGCACCCGACTCAGCCTCTCTCTCTCTCTCTCTCTCTGCACCCGACTCAGCCTCTCTCTCTATCTCTCTCTCTGCACCCGACTCAGCCTCTCTCTCACTCTCTCTCTCTGCACCCTGACTCAGCCTCTCTCTCTCTCTCTCTCTCTCTCTCTCTGCACCCGACTCAGCCTCTCTCTCTCTCTCTCTCTCTGCACCCGACTCAGCCTCTCTCTCTCTCTCTGCACCCGACTCAGCCTCTCTCTCTCTCTCTGCACCCGACTCAGCCTCTCTCTCTCTCTCTGCACCCGACTCAGCCTCTCTCTCTCTCTCTCTCTGCACCCGACTCAGCCTCTCTCTCTCTCTCTCTGCACCCGACTCAGCCTCTCTCTCTCTCTCTCTCTGCACCCGACTCAGCCTCTCTCTCTCTCTCTCTCTGCGCCCGACTCAGCCTCTCTCTCTCTCTGCACCCGACTCAGCCTCTCTCTCTCTCTCTCTCTCTCTCTGCACCCGACTCAGCCTCTCTCTCTCTCTCTCTCTCTCTGCACCCGACACAGCCTCTCTCTCTCTCTGTCTCTCACTCTGCACCCGACTCACCCTCTCTCTCTCTCTCTCTCTCTGCACCCTGACTCAGACTCTCTCTCTCTCTCTCTCTCTCTCTGCACCCGACTCAGCCTCTCTCTCTCTCTCTCTCTGCACCCGACTCAGCCTCTCTCTCTATCTCTCTCTCTGCACCCGACTCAGCCTCTCTCTCACTCTCTCTCTCTGCACCCTGACTCAGCCTCTCTCTCTCTCTCTCTTTCTCTCTGCACCCGACTCAGCCTCTCTCTCTCTTTCTCTCTGCACCCGACTCAGCCTCTCTCTCTCTCTCTGCACCCGACTCAGCCTCTCTCTCTCTCTCTCTCTTTCTCTCTGCACCCGACTCAGCCTCTCTCTCTCTCTCTCTCTGCACCCGACTCAGCCTCTCTCTCTCTCTCTCTCTGCACCCGACTCAGCCTCTCTCTCTCTCTCTCTCTGCACCCGGCTCAGCCTCTCTCTCTCTCTCTCTCTCTCTGCACCCGACTCAGCCTCTCTCTCTCTCTCTCTCTGCACCCGACTCAGCCTCTCTCTCTCTCTCGGCACCCGACTCAGCTTCTCTCTCTCTCTCTCTCTCTGCACCCGACCCAGCCTCTCTCTCTCTCTCTCTCTCTGCACCCGACTCAGCCACTCTCTCTCTCTCTCTCTGCACCCGACTCAGCCTCTCTCTCTCTCACTCTCTCTCTCTCTGCACCCGCCCAGCCTCTCTCTCTCTCTCTCTCTCTCTGCACCCGACTCAGCCTCTCCCTCTCTCTCTCTCTGCACCCGACTCAGCCTCTCTCTCTCTCTCTCTCTGCACCCGACTCAGCCTCTCTCTCTCTCTCTCTCTGCACCCGACTCAGCCTCTCTCTCTCTCTCTCTCTGCACCCGACACAGCCTCTCTCTCTCTCTCTCTCTCTCTGCACCCGACTCAGCCTCTCTCTCTCTCTCTGCACCCGACTCAGCTTCTCTCTCTCTCTCTCTGCACCCGACACAGCCTCTCTCTCTCTCTCTCTCTCTCTGCACCCGACACAGCCTCTCTCTCTCTCTCTCTCTCTGCACCCGACTCAGCCTCTCTCCCTCTCTGCACCCGACTCAGCTTCTCTCTCTCTACCTCTCTCTGCACCCGACTCAGCCTCTCTCTCTCTCTCTCTGCACCCGACACAGCATCTCTCTCTCTCTCTCTCTCTCTCTGCACCCGACACAGCCTCTCTCTCTCTCTCTCTCTCTGCTGCCGACACAGCCTCTCTCTCTCTCTCTCTGCACCCGACTCAGCCTCTCTCTCTCTCTCTGCACCCGACTCAGCCTCTCTCTCTCTCTCTGCACCCGACTCAGCCTCTCTCTCTCTCTCTCTGCACCCAACTCAGCTTCTCTCTCTCTCCCTCTCTCTGCACCCGACTCAGCCTCTCACTCTCTCTCTCTCTGCACCCGACTCAGCCTCTCTCTCTCTCTCTCTTTCTCTCTGCACCCGACTCAGCCTCACTCTCTCTCTCTCTTTCTCTCTGCACCCGACTCAGCCTCACTCTCTCTCTCTCTGCACCCGACTCAGCCTCTCTCTCTCTCTCTCTCTGCACCCGACTCAGCCTCTCTCTCTCTCTCTCTGCACCCGACTCAGCCTCCCTCTCTCTCTCTCTCTCTCTGCACCCGACTCAGCCTCCCTCTCTCTCTCTCTCTCTCTCTCTGCACCCGACTCAGCCTCTCCCTCTCTCTCTCTCTCTCTGCACC
>NW_024470764.1:50000-52500 GCF_017639515.1 Carcharodon carcharias
TCTCTCTGCACCCGACTCAGCCTCTCTCTCTCTCTCTCTCTCTCTCTGCACCCGACACAGCATCTCTCTCTCTCTCTCTCTCTCTCTGCACCCGACACAGCCTCTCTCTCTCTCTCTCTCTCTGCTGCCGACACAGCCTCTCTCTCTATCTCTCTGCACCCGACTCAGCCTCTCTCTCTCTCTCTGCACCCGACTCAGCCTCTCTCTCTCTCTCTGCACCCGACTCAGCCTCTCTCTCTCTCTCTGCACCCGACTCAGCCTCTCTCTCTCTCTCTCTGCACCCAACTCAGCTTCTCTCTCTCTCCCTCTCTCTGCACCCGACTCAGCCTCTCACTCTCTCTCTCTCTGCACCCGACTCAGCCTCTCTCTCTCTCTCTCTTTCTCTCTGCACCCGACTCAGCCTCACTCTCTCTCTCTCTTTCTCTCTGCACCCGACTCAGCCTCACTCTCTCTCTCTCTGCACCCGACTCAGCCTCTCTCTCTCTCTCTGCACCCGACTCAGCCTCTCTCTCTCTCTCTCTCTCTGCACCCGACTCAGCCTCCCTCTCTCTCTCTCTCTCTCTGCACCCGACTCAGCCTCCCTCTCTCTCTCTCTCTCTCTCTCTGCACCCGACTCAGCCTCTCCTCTCTCTCTCTCTCTCTGCACCCGACTCAGCCTCTCTCTCTCTCTCTCTCTGCACCCGACTCAGCCTCTCTCTCTCTCTCTCTCTGCACCCGACTCAGCCTCTCTCTCTCTCTCTCTCTGCACCCGACTCAGCCTCTCTCTCTCTCTCTCTCTGCACCCGACTCAGCCTCTCTCTCTCTCTCTCTCTGCACCCGACTCAGCCTCTCTCTCTCTCTGCACCCGACTCAGCCTCTCTCTCTCTCTCTCTCTCTCTCTGCACCCGACTCAGCCTCTCTCTCTCTCTCTCACTCTCTGCACCCGACTCAGCCTCTCTCTCTCTCTCTCTCTCTCACTCTGCACCCGACTCATCCTCTCTCTCTCTCTCTCTCTCTGCACCCTGACTCAGACTCTCTCTCTCTCTCTCTCTCTCTCTGCACCCGACTCAGCCTCTCTCTCTCTCTCTCTCTCTGCACCCGACTCAGCCTCTCTCTCTATCTCTCTCTCTGCACCCGACTCAGCCTCTCTCTCACTCTCTCTCTCTGCACCCTGACTCAGCCTCTCTCTCTCTCTCTCTTTCTCTCTGCACCCGACTCAGCCTCTCTCTCTCTTTCTCTCTGCACCCGACTCAGCCTCTCTCTCTCTCTCTCTCTCTGCACCCGACTCAGCCTCTCTCTCTCTCTCTCTCTCTTTCTCTCTGCACCCGACTCAGCCTCTCTCTCTCTCTCTCTCTCTGCACCCGACTCAGCCTCTCTCTCTATCTCTCTCTCTGCACCCGACTCAGCCTCTCTCTCACTCCCTCTCTCTGCACCCGACACAGCCTCTCTCCCTCTCTCTCTCTCTCTGCACCCGACTCAGCCTCTCTCTCTCTCTCTCTGCACCCGACTCAGCCTCTCTCTCTCTCTCTCTCTCTCTCTGCACCCGACTCATCCTCTCTCTCTCTCTGCACACGACTCAGCTTCTCTCTCTCTCTCTCTGCACCCGACACAGCCTCTGTCTCTCTCTCTCTCTCTCTGCACCCGACACAGCCTCTCTCTCTCTCTCTCTCTCTCTGCACCCGACTCAGCCTCTCTCTCTCTCTGCACCCGACTCAGCTTCTCTCTCTCTCCCTCTCTCTCTCTGCACCCGACACAGCCTCTCTCTCTCTCTCTCTCTGCTGCCGACACAGCCTCTCTCTCTATCTCTCTGCACCCGACTCAGCCTCTCTCTCTCTCTCTGCACCCGACTCAGCCTCTCTCTCTCTCTCTGCACCCGACTCAGCCTCTCTCTCTCTCTCTGCACCCGACTCAGCCTCTCTCTCTCTCTCTGCACCCAACTCAGCTTCTCTCTCTCTCCCTCTCTCTGCACCCGACTCAGCCTCTCACTCTCTCTCTCTCTGCACCCGACTCAGCCTCTCTATCTCTCTCTCTTTCTCTCTGCACCCGACTCAGCCTCACTCTCTCTCTCTCTTTCTCTCTGCACCCGACTCAGCCTCACTCTCTCTCTCTGCACCCGACTCAGCCTCTCTCTCTCTCTCTGCACCCGACTCAGCCTCTCTCTCTCTCTCTCTCTCTGCACCCGACTCAGCCTCCCTCTCTCTCTCTCTCTCTCTGCACCCGACTCAGCCTCCCTCTCTCTCTCTCTCTCTCTCTCTGCACCCGACTCAGCCTCTCCCTCTCTCTCTCTCTCTCTGCACCCGACTCAGCCTCTCTCTCTCTCTCTCTCTGCACCCGACTCAGCCTCTCTCTCTCTCTCTCTCTGCACCCCGACTCAGCCTCTCTCTCTCTCTCTCTCTGCACCCGACTCAGCCTCTCTCTCTCTCTCTCTCTGCACCCGACTCAGCCTCTCTCTCTCTCTCTCTCTGCACCCGACTCAGCCTCTCTCTCTCTCTGCACCCGACTCAGCCTCTCTCTCTCTCTC
>NW_024470764.1:55000-57500 GCF_017639515.1 Carcharodon carcharias
CCTCTCTCTCTCTCTCTCTCTCTGCACCCGACTCAGCCACTCTCTCTCTCTCTCTCTGCACCCGACTCAGCCTCTCTCTCTCTCACTCTCTCTCTCTCTGCACCCGACCCAGCCTCTCTCTCTCTCTCTCTCTCTCTCTGCACCCGACTCAGCCTCTCCCTCTCTCTCTCTCTGCACCCGACTCAACCTCTCTCTCTCTCTCTCTCTCTGCACCCGACACATCCTCTCTCTCTCTCTCTCTCTGCACCCGACAGCCTCTCTCTCTCTCTCTCTCTCTCTGCACCCGACACAGCCTCTCTCTCTCTCTCTCTCTCTCTGCACCCGATTCAGCCTCTCTCTCTCTCTCTGCACCCGACTCAGCCTCTCTCTCTCTCTCTCTCTCTGCACCCGACTCAGCCTCTCTCTCTCTCTGCACACGACTCAGCTTCTCTCTCTCTCTCTCTGCACCCGACACAGCCTCTCTCTCTCTCTCTCTCTCTGCACCCGACACAGCCTCTCTCTCTCTCTCTCTCTCTCTGCACCCGACTCAGCCTCTCTCTCTCTCTGCACCCGACTCAGCTTCTCTCTCTCTCCCTCTCTCTGCACCCGACTCAGCCTCTCTCTCTCTCTCTCTCTCTCTCTGCACCCGGCACAGCATCTCTCTCTCTCTCTCTCTCTCTCTCTGCACCCGACACAGCCTCTCTCTCTCTCTCTCTCTCTGCTGCCGACACAGCCTCTCTCTCTCTCTCTCTGCACCCGACTCAGCCTCTCTCTCTCTCTCTGCACCCGACTCAGCCTCTCTCTCTCTCTCTGCACCCGACTCAGCCTCTCTCTCTCTCTCTCTGCACCCAACTCAGCTTCTCTCTCTCTCCCTCTCTCTGCACCCGACTCAGCCTCTCACTCTCTCTCTCTCTCTCTCTGCACCCGACTCAGCCTCTCTCTCTCTCTCTCTGCACCTGACTCAGCCTCTCTCTCTCTCTCTCTGCACCCGACTCAGCTTCTCTCTCTCTCTGCACCCGACTCAGCCTCTCTCTCTCTCTCTGCACCTGACTCAGCTTCTCTCTCTCTCTCTGCACCCGACTCAGCCTCTCTCCCTCTCTCTGCACCCGACTCAGCCTCTCTCCCTCTCTCTCTCTGCACCCGACTCAGCCTTTCTCTCTCTCTCTCTCACTTTCTCTCTGCACCCGACTCAGCCTCTCCCTCTCTCTCTCTCTGCACCCGACTCAGCCTCTCTCTCTCTCTCTCTGCACCCGACACATCCTCTCTCTCTCTCTCTCTCTGCACCCGACACAGCCTCTCTCCCTCTCTCTCTCTCTCTGCACCCGACTCAGCCTCTCTCTCTCTCTCTCTGCACCCGACTCAGCCTCTCTCTCTCTCTCTCTCTCTGCACCCGACTCATCCTCTCTCTCTCTCTGCACACGACTCAGCTTCTCTCTCTCTCTCTCTGCACCCGACACAGCCTCTCTCTCTCTCTCTCTCTCTGCACCCGACACAGCCTCTCTCTCTCTCTCTCTCTCTCTGCACCCGACTCAGCCTCTCTCTCTCTCTGCACCCGACTCAGCTTCTCTCTCTCTCCCTCTCTCTGCACCCGACTCAGCCTCTCTCTCTCTCTCTCTCTCTCTCTGCACCCGACACAGCATCTCTCTCTCTCTCTCTCTCTCTCTGCACCCGACACAGCCTCTCTCTCTCTCTCTCTCTCTGCTGCCGACACAGCCTCTCTCTCTCTCTCTCTGCACCCGACTCAGCCTCTCTCTCTCTCTCTCTCTGCACCCGACTCAGCCTCTCTCTCTCTCTCTCTCTGCACCCGACTCAGCCTCTCTCTCTCTCTCTCTCTGCACCCGACTCAGCCTCTCTCTCTCTCTCTCTCTGCACCCGACTCAGCCTCTCTCTCTCTCTGCACCCGACTCAGCCTCTCTCTCTCTCTCTCTCTCTCTCTCTGCACCCGACTCAGCCTCTCTCTCTCTCTCTCTCTCTCTCACTCTCTGCACCCGACTCAGCCTCTCTCTCTCTCTCTCTCTCTCTCACTCTGCACCCGACTCAGCCTCTCTCTCTCTCTCTCTCTCTGCACCCTGACTCAGACTCTCTCTCTCTCTCTCTCTCTCTCTGCACCCGACACAGCCTCTCTCTCTCTCTCTCTCTCTCTGCACCCGACTCAGCCTCTCTCTCTCTCTCTGCACCCGACTCAGCCTCTCTCTCTCTCTCTCTCTCTGCACCCGACTCATCCTCTCTCTCTCTCTGCACACGACTCAGCTTCTCTCTCTCTCTCTCTGCACCCGACACAGCCTCTCTCTCTCTCTCTCTCTCTGCACCCGACACAGCCTCTCTCTCTCTCTCTCTGCACCCGACTCAGCCTCTCTCTCTCTCTGCACCCAACTCAGCTTCTCTCTCTCTCCCTCTCTCTGCACCCGACTCAGCCTCTCTCTCTCTCTCTCTCTCTCTGCACCCGACACAGCATCTCTCTCTCTCTCTCTCTCTCTGCACACGACACAGCCTCTCTCTCTCTCTCTCTCTCTCTGCAGCC
>NW_024470764.1:65000-67500 GCF_017639515.1 Carcharodon carcharias
TCTCTCTGCACCCTGACTCAGACTCTCTCTCTCTCTCTCTCTCTCTCTGCACCCGACTCAGCCTCTCTCTCTCTCTCTCTCTCTGCACCCGACTCAGCCTCTCTCTCTCTCTCTCTCTCTGCACCCGACTCAGCCTCTCTCTCACTCTCTCTCTCTGCACCCTGACTCAGCCTCTCTCTCTCTCTCTCTTTCTCTCTGCACCCGACTCAGCCTCTCTCTCTCTTTCTCTCTGCACCCGACTCAGCCTCTCTCTCTCTCTCTCTCTCTGCACCCGACTCAGCCTCTCTCTCTCTCTCTCTCTCTTTCTCTCTGCACCCGACTCAGCCTCTCTCTCTCTCTCTCTCTCTGCACCCGACTCAGCCTCTCTCTCTATCTCTCTCTCTGCACCCGACTCAGCCTCTCTCTCACTCCCTCTCTCTGCACCCGACACAGCCTCTCTCCCTCTCTCTCTCTCTCTGCACCCGACTCAGCCTCTCTCTCTCTCTCTCTGCACCCGACTCAGCCTCTCTCTCTCTCTCTCTCTCTCTCTCTGCACCCGACTCATCCTCTCTCTCTCTCTGCACACGACTCAGCTTCTCTCTCTCTCTCTCTGCACCCGACACAGCCTCTCTCTCTCTCTCTCTCTCTCTGCACCCGACACAGCCTCTCTCTCTCTCTCTCTCTCTCTGCACCCGACTCAGCCTCTCTCTCTCTCTGCACCCGACTCAGCTTCTCTCTCTCTCCCTCTCTCTCTCTGCACCCGACACAGCCTCTCTCTCTCTCTCTCTCTCTGCTGCCGACACAGCCTCTCTCTCTATCTCTCTGCACCCGACTCAGCCTCTCTCTCTCTCTCTGCACCCGACTCAGCCTCTCTCTCTCTCTCTGCACCCGACTCAGCCTCTCTCTCTCTCTCTGCACCCGACTCAGCCTCTCTCTCTCTCTCTCTGCACCCAACTCAGCTTCTCTCTCTCTCCCTCTCTCTGCACCCGACTCAGCCTCTCACTCTCTCTCTCTCTGCACCCGACTCAGCCTCTCTATCTCTCTCTCTTTCTCTCTGCACCCGACTCAGCCTCACTCTCTCTCTCTCTTTCTCTCTGCACCCGACTCAGCCTCACTCTCTCTCTCTGCACCCGACTCAGCCTCTCTCTCTCTCTCTGCACCCGACTCAGCCTCTCTCTCTCTCTCTCTGCACCCGACTCAGCCTCCCTCTCTCTCTCTCTCTCTCTGCACCCGACTCAGCCTCCCTCTCTCTCTCTCTCTCTCTCTGCACCCGACTCAGCCTCTCCCTCTCTCTCTCTCTCTCTGCACCCGACTCAGCCTCTCTCTCTCTCTCTCTCTGCACCCGACTCAGCCTCTCTCTCTCTCTCTCTCTGCACCCGACTCAGCCTCTCTCTCTCTCTCTCTCTGCACCCGACTCAGCCTCTCTCTCTCTCTCTCTCTGCACCCGACTCAGCCTCTCTCTCTCTCTCTCTCTGCACCCGACTCAGCCTCTCTCTCTCTCTGCACCCGACTCAGCCTCTCTCTCTCTCTCTCTCTCTCTCTCTGCACCCGACTCAGCCTCTCTCTCTCTCTCTCTCTCTCACTCTCTGCACCCGACTCAGCCTCTCTCTCTCTCTCTCTCTCACTCTGCACCCGACTCAGCCTCTCTCTCTCTCTCTCTCTCTGCACCCTGACTCAGACTCTCTCTCTCTCTCTCTCTCTCTCTGCACCCGACTCAGCCTCTCTCTCTCTCTCTCTCTCTGCACCCGACTCAGCCTCTCTCTCTATCTCTCTCTCTGCACCCGACTCAGCCTCTCTCTCACTCTCTCTCTCTGCACCCTGACTCAGCCTCTCTCTCTCTCTCTTTCTCTCTGCACCCGACTCAGCCTCTCTCTCTCTTTCTCTCTGCACCCGACTCAGCCTCTCTCTCTCTCTCTCTCTCTGCACCCGACTCAGCCTCTCTCTCTCTCTCTCTCTCTCTCTCTCTCTGAACCGACTCAGCCTCTCTCTCTCTCTCTCTCTGCACCCGACTCAGCCTCTCTCTCTCTCTCTCTCTGCACCCGACTCAGCCTCTCTCTCTCTCTCTGCACCCGGCTCAGCCTCTCTCTCTCTCTCTCTCTCTGCACCCGACTCAGCCTCTCTCTCTCTCTCTCTCTGCACCCGACTCAGCCTCTCTCTCTCTCTCGGCACCCGACTCAGCTTCTCTCTCTCTCTCTCTCTCTGCACCCGACCCAGCCTCTCTCTCTCTCTCTCTGCACCCGACTCAGCCACTCTCTCTCTCTCTCTCTGCACCCGACTCAGCCTCTCTCTCTCTCACTCTCTCTCTCTCTGCACCCGACCCAGCCTCTCTCTCTCTCTCTCTCTCTCTCTGCACCCGACTCAGCCTCTCCCTCTCTCTCTCTCTGCACCCGACTCAGCCTCTCTCTCTCTCTCTCTCTCTGCACCCGACACATCCTCTCTCTCTCTCTCTCTCTGCACCCGACTCAGCCTCTCTCTCTCTCTCTCTCTCTCTCTCTGCACCCGACACAGCCTCTCTCTCTCT
>NW_024470764.1:72500-75000 GCF_017639515.1 Carcharodon carcharias
CTCTCTCTGCACCCGACTCAGCCTCTCTCTCTCTCTCTCTCTTTCTCTCTGCACCCGACTCAGCCTCTCTCTCTCTCTCTCTCTGCACCCGACTCAGCCTCTCTCTCTCTCTCTGCACCCGACTCAGCCTCTCTCTCTCTCTCTCTCTGCACCCGGCTCAGCCTCTCTCTCTCTCTCTCTCTCTCTCTGCACCCGACTCAGCCTCTCTCTCTCTCTCTCTCTGCACCCGACTCAGCCTCTCTCTCTCTCTCGGCACCCGACTCAGCTTCTCTCTCTCTCTCTCTCTCTGCACCCGACCCAGCCTCTCTCTCTCTCTCTCTCTCTGCACCCGACTCAGCCACTCTCTCTCTCTCTCTCTGCACCCGACTCAGCCTCTCTCTCTCTCACTCTCTCTCTCTCTGCACCCGACCCAGCCTCTCTCTCTCTCTCTCTCTCTCTCTGCACCCGACTCACCCTCTCCCTCTCTCTCTCTCTGCACCCGACTCAACCTCTCTCTCTCTCTCTCTCTCTGCACCCGACACATCCTCTCTCTCTCTCTCTCTCTGCACCCGACTCAGCCTCTCTCTCTCTCTCTCTCTCTCTGCACCCGACACAGCCTCTCTCTCTCTCTCTCTCTCTCTCTGCACCCGATTCAGCCTCTCTCTCTCTCTCTGCACCCGACTCAGCCTCTCTCTCTCTCTCTCTCTCTGCACCCGACTCAGCCTCTCTCTCTCTCTGCACACGACTCAGCTTCTCTCTCTCTCTCTCTGCACCCGACACAGCCTCTCTCTCTCTCTCTCTCTCTGCACCCGACACAGCCTCTCTCTCTCTCTCTCTCTCTCTCTGCACCCGACTCAGCCTCTCTCTCTCTCTGCACCCGACTCAGCTTCTCTCTCTCTCCCTCTCTCTGCACCCGACTCAGCCTCTCTCTCTCTCTCTCTCTCTCCTGCACCCGGCACAGCATCTCTCTCTCTCTCTCTCTCTCTCTCTGCATCCGACACAGCCTCTCTCTCTCTCTCTCTCTCTGCTGCCGACACAGCCTCTCTCTCTCTCTCTCTGCACCCGACTCAGCCTCTCTCTCTCTCTCTGCACCCGACTCAGCCTCTCTCTCTCTCTCTGCACCCGACTCAGCCTCTCTCTCTCTCTCTCTGCACCCAACTCAGCTTCTCTCTCTCTCCCTCTCTCTGCACCCGACTCAGCCTCTCACTCTCTCTCTCTCTCTCTCTGCACCCGACTCAGCCTCTCTCTCTCTCTCTCTGCACCTGACTCAGCCTCTCTCTCTCTCTCTCTGCACCCGACTCAGCTTCTCTCTCTCTCTGCACCCGACTCAGCCTCTCTCTCTCTCTCTGCACCTGACTCAGCTTCTCTCTCTCTCTCTGCACCCGACTCAGCCTCTCTCCCTCTCTCTGCACCCGACTCAGCCTCTCTCTCTCTCTCTCTCTGCACCCGACTCAGCCTTTCTCTCTCTCTCTCTCACTTTCTCTCTGCACCCGACTCAGCCTCGCCCTCTCTCTCTCTCTGCACCCGACTCAGCCTCTCTCTCTCTCTCTCTGCACCCGACACATCCTCTCTCTCTCTCTCTCTCTGCACCCGACACAGCCTCTCTCCCTCTCTCTCTCTCTCTGCACCCGACTCAGCCTCTCTCTCTCTCTCTCTGCACCCGACTCAGCCTCTCTCTCTCTCTCTCTCTCTGCACCCGACTCATCCTCTCTCTCTCTCTGCACACGACTCAGCTTCTCTCTCTCTCTCTCTGCACCCGACACAGCCTCTCTCTCTCTCTCTCTCTCTGCACCCGACACAGCCTCTCTCTCTCTCTCTCTCTCTCTGCACCCGACTCAGCCTCTCTCTCTCTCTGCACCCGACTCAGCTTCTCTCTCTCTCCCTCTCTCTGCACCCGACTCAGCCTCTCTCTCTCTCTCTCTCTCTCTCTGCACCCGACACAGCATCTCTCTCTCTCTCTCTCTCTCTGCACCCGACACAGCCTCTCTCTCTCTCTCTCTCTCTGCTGCCGACACAGCCTCTCTCTCTATCTCTCTGCACCTGACTCAGCCTCTCTCTCTCTCTCTGCACCCGACTCAGCCTCTCTCTCTCTCTCTGCACCCGACTCAGCCTCTCTCTCTCTCTCTGCACCCGACTCAGCCTCTCTCTCTCTCTCTCTGCACCCAACTCAGCTTCTCTCTCTCTCCCTCTCTCTGCACCCGACTCAGCCTCTCACTCTCTCTCTCTCTGCACCCGACTCAGCCTCTCTCTCTCTCTCTCTTTCTCTCTGCACCCGACTCAGCCTCACTCTCTCTCTCTCTTTCTCTCTGCACCCGACTCAGCCTCACTCTCTCTCTCTCTGCACCCGACTCAGCCTCTCTCTCTCTCTCTGCACCCGACTCAGCCTCTCTCTCTCTCTCTCTCTCTGCACCCGACTCAGCCTCCCTCTCTCTCTCTCTCTCTCTGCACCCGACTCAGCCTCCCTCTCTCTCTCTCTCTCTCTGCACCCGACTCAGCCTCTCCCTCTCTCTCTCTCTCTCTG
>NW_024470764.1:80000-97500 GCF_017639515.1 Carcharodon carcharias
TCTCTCTCTGCACCCGACTCAGCCTCTCTCTCTCTCTCTCTCTGCACCCGACTCAGCCTCTCTCTCTCTCTCTCTGCACCCGACTCAGCCTCTCTCTCTCTCTCTCTGCACCCGACTCAGCCTCTCTCTCTCTCTCTCTCTGCACCCGACTCAGCCTCTCTCTCTCTCTCTCTGCACCCGACTCATCCTCTCTCTCTCTCTCTCTGCACCCGACTCAGCCTCTCTCTCTCTCTCTCTGCACCCGACTCAGCCTCTCTCTCTCTCTCTCTGCACCCGACTCAGCCTCTCTCTCTCTCTCTCTGCACCCGACTCAGCCTCTCTCTCTCTCTCTCTCTGCACCCGACTCAGCCTCTCTCTCTCTCTCTCTCTCTCTCTCTGCACCCGACTCAGCCTCTCTCTCTCTATCTCTCTGCACCCGACTCAGCCTCTCTCTCTCTCTCTCTCTGCACCCGACTCAGCCTCTCTCTCTCTCTCTCTCTCTGCACCCGACTCAGCCTCTCTCTCTCTCTCTCTCTCTCTGCACCCGACTCAGCCTCTCTCTCTCTCTCTCTCTCTGCACCCGACTCAGCCTCTCTCTCTCTCTCTCTCTCTGCACCTGACTCAGCCTCTCTCTCTCTCTCTCTCTCTCTGCACCCGACTCGGCCTCTCTCTCTCTCCCTCTCTCTGCACCTGACTCAGCCTCTCTCTCTCTCTGCACCCGACTCAGCCTCTCTCTCTCTCTCTGCACCCGACTCAGCCTCTCTCTCTCTCTGCACCCGACTCAGCCTCTCTCTCTCTCTCTCTCTCTCTCTGCACCCGACTCAGCCTCTGTCTCTCTCTCTCTCTCTGCACCCGACTCAGCCTCTCTCTCTCTCTCTCTCTCTGCACCCGACTCAGCCTCTCTCTCTCTCTCTCTCTGCACCCGACTCAGCCTCTCTCTCTCTGCACCCGACTCAGCCTCTCTCTCTCTCTCTCTCTGCACCCGACTCAGCCTCTCTCTCTCTCTCTCTCTGCACCCGACTCAGCCTCTCTCTCTCTCTCTCTGCACCCGACTCAGCCTCTCTCTCTCTCTCTCTGCACCCGACTCAGCCTCTCTCTCTCTCTCTCTGCACCCGACTCAGCCTCTCTCTCTCTCTCTCTCTCTGCACCCGACTCAGCCTCTCTCTCTCTCTCTCTCTCTCTGCACCCGACTCAGCCTCTCTCTCTCTCTCTCTGCACCCGACTCAGCCTCTCTCTCTCTCTCTCTCTGCACCCGACTCAGCCTCTCTCTCTCTCTCTCTCTCTGCACCCGACTCAGCCTCTCTCTCTCTCTCTCTCTCTGCACCCGACTCAGCCTCTCTCTCTCTCTCTCTCTTTGCACCCGACTCAGCCTCTCTCTCTCTCTCTCTCTGCACCCGACTCAGCCTCTCTCTCTCTCTGCACTGACTCAGCCTCTCTCTCTCTCTGCACTGACTCAGCCTCTCTCTCTCTCTGCACTGACTCAGCCTCTCTCTCTCTCTGCACTGACTCAGCCTCTCTCTCTCTCTGCACTGACTCAGCCTCTCTCTCTCTCTGCACTGACTCAGCCTCTCTCTCTCTCTGCACTGACTCAGCCTCTCTCTCTCTCTGCACTGACTCAGCCTCTCTCTCTCTCTGCACTGACTCAGTCTCTCTCTCTCTCTGCACTGACTCAGCCTCTCTCTCTCTCTCTCTCTCTCTCTCTCTCTCTCTGCACCTGACTCAGCCTCTCTCTCTCTCTCTCTCTCTCTGCACCCGACTCAGCCTCTCTCTTTCTCTCTCCCCGCACCCTGACTCAGCCTCTCTCTCTCTCTCTCTCTGCACCCGACTCAGCCTCTCTCTCTCTCTCTCTGCACTGACTCAGCCTCTCTCTCTCTCTCTCTGCACTCGACTCAGCCTCTCTCTCTCTCTCTGCACCCGACGCACCCTCTCTCTCTCTCTCTCTGCACCCGACTCAGCCTCTCTCTCTCTCTCTCTGCACCCGACTCAGCCTCTCTCTCTCTCTCTCTGCACCCGACTCAGCCTCTCTCTCTCTCTGCACTCGACTCAGCCTCTCTCTCTCTCTCTCTCTCTCTCTCTGCACCCGACTCAGCCTCTCTCTCTCTCTCTCTCTTTGCACCCGACTCAGCCTCTCTCTCTCTCTCTCTCTCTCTCTCTCTGCACCTGACTCAGCCTCTCTCTCTCTCTCTCTCTCTCTGCACCCGACTCAGCCTCTCTCTTTCTCTCTCCCCGCACCCTGACTCAGCCTCTCTCTCTCTGCACCCGACTCAGCCTCTCTCTCTCTCTCTCTGCACTGACTCAGCCTCTCTCTCTCTCTCTCTGCACTCGACTCAGCCTCTCTCTCTCTCTCTCTCTGCACTCGACTCAGCCTCTCTCTCTCTCTCTCTCTCTGCACCCGACTCAGCCTCTCTCTCTCTCTCTCTGCACTCGACTCAGCCTCTCTCTCTCTCTGCACCCGACTCAGCCTCTCTCTCTCTCTCTCTGCACCCGACTCAGCCTCTCTCTCTCTCTCTCTGCACCCGACTCAGCCTCTCTCTCTCTCTCTCTGCACCCGACTCAGCCTCTCTCTCTCTCTGCACTGACTCAGCCTCTCTCTCTCTCTCTCTCTCTCTCTCTCTGCACCCGACTCAGCCTCTCTCTCTCTCTCTCTGCACCCGACTCAGCCTCTCTCTCTCTCTCTCTGCACCCGACTCAGCCTCTCTCTCTCTCTCTCTGCACCCGACTCAGCCTCTCTCTCTCTCTCTCTGCACCCGACTCAGCCTCTCTCTCTCTCTCTCTGCACCCGACTCAGCCTCTCTCTCTCTCTCTCTGCACCCGACTCAGCCTCTCTCTCTCTCTCTCTGCACCCGACTCAGCCTCTCTCTCTCTCTCTCTGCACCCGACTCAGCCTCTCTCTCTCTCTCTCTGCACCCGACTCAGCCTCTCTCTCTCTCTCTCTGCACCCGACTCAGCCTCTCTCTCTCTCTCTCTGCACCCGACTCAGCCTCTCTCTCTCTCTCTCTGCACCCGACTCAGCCTCTCTCTCTCTCTCTCTGCACCCGACTCAGCCTCTCTCTCTCTCTCTCTGCACCCGACTCAGCCTCTCTCTCTCTCTCTCTGCACCCGACTCAGCCTCTCTCTCTCTCTCTCTGCACCCGACTCAGCCTCTCTCTCTCTCTCTCTGCACCCGACTCAGCCTCTCTCTCTCTCTCTCTGCACCCGACTCAGCCTCTCTCTCTCTCTCTCTGCACCCGACTCAGCCTCTCTCTCTCTCTCTCTGCACCCGACTCAGCCTCTCTCTCTCTCTCTCTGCACCCGACTCAGCCTCTCTCTCTCTCTCTCTGCACCCGACTCAGCCTCTCTCTCTCTCTCTCTGCACCCGACTCAGCCTCTCTCTCTCTCTCTCTGCACCCGACTCAGCCTCTCTCTCTCTCTCTCTGCACCCGACTCAGCCTCTCTCTCTCTCTCTCTGCACCCGACTCAGCCTCTCTCTCTCTCTCTCTGCACCCGACTCAGCCTCTCTCTCTCTCTCTCTGCACCCGACTCAGCCTCTCTCTCTCTCTCTCTCTGCACCCGACTCAGCCTCTCTCTCTCTCTCTCTGCACCCGACTCAGCCTCTCTCTCTCTCTCTCTGCACCCGACTCAGCCTCTCTCTCTCTCTCTCTGCACCCGACACAGCCTCTCTCTCTCTCTCTCTGCACCCGACTCAGCCTCTCTCTCTCTCTCTGCACCCGACTCAACCTCTCTCTCTCTCTCTCTGCACCCGACTCAGCCTCTCTCTCTCTCTCTCTGCACCCGACTCAGCCTCTCTCTCTCTCTCTCTGCACCCGACTCAGCCTCTCTCTCTCTCTCTCTGCACCCGACTCAGCCTCTCTCTCTCTCTCTGCACCCGACTCAGCCTCTCTCTCTCTCTCTCTGCACCCGACTCAGCCTCTCTCTCTCTCTCTCTGCACCCGACTCAGCCTCTCTCTCTCTCTCTGCACCCGACTCAGCCTCTCTCTCTCTCTCTCTGCACCCGACTCAGCCTCTCTCTCTCTCTCTCTGCACCCGACTCAGCCTCTCTCTCTCTCTCTCTGCACCCGACTCAGCCTCTCTCTCTCTCTCTCTGCACCCGACTCAGCCTCTCTCTCTCTCTCTCTGCACCCGACTCAGCCTCTCTCTCTCTCTCTCTGCACCCGACTCAGCCTCTCTCTCTCTCTCTCTGCACCCGACTCAGCCTCTCTCTCTCTCTCTCTGCACCCGACTCAGCCTCTCTCTCTCTCTCTCTGCACCCGACTCAGCCTCTTTCTCTCTCTCTCTCTGCACCCGACTCAGCCTCTCTCTCTCTCTCTCTGCACCCGACTCAGCCTCTCTCTCTCTCTCTCTGCACCCGACTCAGCCTCTCTCTCTCTCTCTCTGCACCCGACTCAGCCTCTCTCTCTCTCTCTCTGCACCCGACTCAGCCTCTCTCTCTCTCTCTCTGCACCCGACTCAGCCTCTCTCTCTCTCTCTCTGCACCCGACTCAGCCTCTCTCTCTCTCTCTCTCTCTGCACCCGACTCAGCCTCTCTCTCTCTCTCTCTGCACCCGACTCAGCCTCTCTCTCTCTCTCTCTCTGCACCGACTCAGCCTCTCTCTCTCTCTCTCTGCACCCGACTCAGCCTCTCTCTCTCTCTCTCTGCACCCGACTCAGCCTCTCTCTCTCTCTCTCTGCACCCGACTCAGCCTCTCTCTCTCTCTCTCTGCACTCGACTCAGCCTCTCTCTCTCTCTCTGCACCCGACTCAGCCTCTCTCTCTCTCTCTCTGCACCCGACTCAGCCTCTCTCTCTCTCTCTGCACCCGACTCAGCCTCTCTCTCTCTCTCTGCACCCGACTCAGCCTCTCTCTCTCTCTCTCTGCACCCGACTCAGCCTCTCTCTCTCTCTCTGCACCCGACTCAGCCTCTCTCTCTCTCTCTCTCTGCACCCGACTCAGCCTCTCTCTCTCTCTCTCTTTCTCTCTGCACCCGACACAGCCCCTCTCTCTCTCTCTCTCTGCACCCGACTCAGCCTCTCTCTCTCTCTCTCTGCACGCGACTCAGCCTCTCTCTCTCTCTCTCTCTGCACCTGACTCAGCCTCTCTCTCTCTCTCTCTCTTTCTCTCTGCACCCGACTCAGCCCCTCTCTCTCTCTGCACCCGACTCAGCTCTCTCTCTCTCTCTCTCTGCACCCGACTCAGCCTCTCTCTCTCTCTCTCTCTGCACCCGACTCAGCCTCTCTCTCTGTCTTTCTCTCTGCACCCGACACAGCCCCTCTCTCTCTCTCTCTCTGCACCCGACTCAGCCTCTCTCTCTCTCTCTCTGCACCCGACTCAGCCTCTCTCTCTCTCTCTCTCTCTGCACCCGACTCAGCCTCTCTCTCTCTCTCTCTCTGCACCCGACTCAGCCTCTCTCTCTCTCTCTCTCTGCACCCGACTCAGCCTCTCTCTCTCTCTCTCTCTCTGCACCCGACTCAGCCTCTCTCTCTCTCTCTCTGCACCCGACTCAGCCTCTCTCTCTCTCTCTCTTTCTCTCTGCACCCGACTCAGCCTCTCTCTCTCTCTCTCTCTCTCTGCACCCGACTCAGCCTCTCTCTCTCTCTCTCTCTGCACCCGACTCAGCCTCTCTCTCTCTCTCTCTCTCTTTCTCTCTGCACCCGACTCAGCCTCTCTCTCTCTCTCTCTCTGCACCCGACTCAGCCTCTCTCTCTCTCTCTCTCTGCACCCGACTCAACCTCTCTCTCTCTCTCTGCACCCGACTCAGCCTCTCTCTCTCTCTCTGCACCCGACTCAGCCTCTCTCTCTCTCTCTCTCTCTGCACCCGACTCAGCCTCTCTCTCTCTCTCTCTTTCTCTCTGCACCCGACTCAGCCTCACTCTCTCTCTCTCTTTCTCTCTGCACCCGACTCAGCCTCACTCTCTCTCTCTCTGCACCCGACTCAGCCTCTCTCTCTCTCTCTCTCTCTGCACCCGACTCAGACTCTCTCTCTCTCTCTCTCTCTGCACCCCGACTCAGCCTCCCTCTCTCTCTCTCTCTCTCTGCACCCGACTCAGCCTCCCTCTCTCTCTCACTCTCTCTCTACACCCGACTCAGCCTCTCCCTCTCTCTCTTTCTCTCTGCACCCGACTCAGCCTCTCTCTCTCTCTCTCTCTCTGCACCCGACTCAGCCTCTCTCTCTCTCTCTCTCTGCACCCGACTCAGCCTCTCTCTCTCTCTCTGCACCCGACTCAGCCTCTCTCTCTCTCTCTGCACCCGACTCAGCCTCTCTCTCTCTCTCTCTCTGCACCCGACTCAGCCTCTCTCTCTCTCTTTCTCTGCACCCGACTCAGCCTCTCTCTCTCTCTCTCTTTCTCTCTGCACCCGACTCAGCCTCACTCTCTCTCTCTCTGCACCCGACTCATCCTCTCTCTCTCTCTCTCTCTCTGCACCCGACTCAGCCTCTCTCTCTCTCTCTGCACCCGACTCAGCCTCCCTCTCTCTCTCTCTCTCTGCACCCGACTCAGCCTCCCTCTCTCTCTCTCTCTCTGCACCCGACTCAGCCTCTCCCTCTCTCTCTTTCTCTCTGCACCCGACTCAGCCTCTCTCTCTCTCTCTCTGCACCCGACTCAGCCTCTCTCTCTCTCTCTCTCTCTCTCTGCACCTGACTCAGCCTCACTCTCTCTCTCTCTGCACCCGACTCAGCCTCTCTCTCTCTCTCTCTGCACCCGACTCAGACTCTCTCTCTCTCTCTCTGCACCCGACTCAGCCTCTCTCTCTCTCTCTCTGCACCCGACTCAGCCTCTCTCTCTCTCTCTCTCTGCACCCGACTCAGCCTCTCTCTCTCTCTCTCTGCACCCGACTCAGCCTCTCTCTCTCTCTCTCTGCACCCGACTCAGCCTCTCTCTCTCTCTCTCTGCACCCGACTCAGCCTCTCTCTCTCTCTCTCTGCACCCGACTCAGCCTCTCTCTCTCTCTCTCTGCACCCGACTCAGCCTCTCTCTCTCTCTCTCTCTGCACCCGACTCAGCCTCTCTCTCTCTCTCTCTCTCTCTCTCTGCACCCGACTCAGCCTCTCTCTCTCTATCTCTCTGCACCCGACTCAGCCTCTCTCTCTCTCTCTCTCTGCACCCGACTCAGCCTCTCTCTCTCTCTCTCTCTCTGCACCCGACTCAGCCTCTCTCTCTCTCTCTCTCTCTCTGCACCCGACTCAGCCTCTCTCTCTCTCTCTCTCTCTGCACCCGACTCAGCCTCTCTCTCTCTCTCTCTCTCTGCACCTGACTCAGCCTCTCTCTCTCTCTCTCTCTCTCTGCACCCGACTCGGCCTCTCTCTCTCTCCCTCTCTCTGCACCTGACTCAGCCTCTCTCTCTCTCTGCACCCGACTCAGCCTCTCTCTCTCTCTCTGCACCCGACTCAGCCTCTCTCTCTCTCTGCACCCGACTCAGCCTCTCTCTCTCTCTCTCTCTCTCTCTGCACCCGACTCAGCCTCTGTCTCTCTCTCTCTCTCTGCACCCGACTCAGCCTCTCTCTCTCTCTCTCTCTCTGCACCCGACTCAGCCTCTCTCTCTCTCTCTCTCTGCACCCGACTCAGCCTCTCTCTCTCTGCACCCGACTCAGCCTCTCTCTCTCTCTCTCTCTCTGCCACCCGACTCAGCCTCTCTCTCTCTCTCTCTCTGCACCCGACTCAGCCTCTCTCTCTCTCTCTCTGCACCCGACTCAGCCTCTCTCTCTCTCTCTCTGCACCCGACTCAGCCTCTCTCTCTCTCTCTCTGCACCCGACTCAGCCTCTCTCTCTCTCTCTCTCTCTGCACCCGACTCAGCCTCTCTCTCTCTCTCTCTCTGCACCCGACTCAGCCTCTCTCTCTCTCTCTCTGCACCCGACTCAGCCTCTCTCTCTCTCTCTCTCTGCACCCGACTCAGCCTCTCTCTCTCTCTCTCTCTCTGCACCCGACTCAGCCTCTCTCTCTCTCTCTCTGCACCCGACTCAGCCTCTCTCTCTCTCTCTCTTTCTCTCTGCACCCGACTCAGCCTCTCTCTCTCTCTCTCTCTCTCTGCACCCGACTCAGCCTCTCTCTCTCTCTCTCTCTGCACCCGACTCAGCCTCTCTCTCTCTCTCTCTCTCTTTCTCTCTGCACCCGACTCAGCCTCTCTCTCTCTCTCTCTCTGCACCCGACTCAGCCTCTCTCTCTCTCTCTCTGCACCCGACTCAACCTCTCTCTCTCTCTCTGCACCCGACTCAGCCTCTCTCTCTCTCTCTGCACCCGACTCAGCCTCTCTCTCTCTCTCTCTCTCTGCACCCGACTCAGCCTCTCTCTCTCTCTCTCTTTCTCTCTGCACCCGACTCAGCCTCACTCTCTCTCTCTCTTTCTCTCTGCACCCGACTCAGCCTCACTCTCTCTCTCTCTGCACCCGACTCAGCCTCTCTCTCTCTCTCTCTCTCTGCACCCGACTCAGCCTCTCTCTCTCTCTCTCTCTCTGCACCCGACTCAGCCTCCCTCTCTCTCTCTCTCTCTCTGCACCCGACTCAGCCTCCCTCTCTCTCTCTCTCTCTCTCTGCACCCGACTCAGCCTCTCCCTCTCTCTCTTTCTCTCTGCACCCGACTCAGCCTCTCTCTCTCTCTCTCTCTCTGCACCCGACTCAGCCTCTCTCTCTCTCTCTCTCTGCACCCGACTCAGCCTCTCTCTCTCTCTCTGCACCCGACTCAGCCTCTCTCTCTCTCTCTGCACCCGACTCAGCCTCTCTCTCTCTCTCTCTCTGCACCCGACTCAGCCTCTCTCTCTCTCTTTCTCTGCACCCGACTCAGCCTCTCTCTCTCTCTCTCTTTCTCTCTGCACCCGACTCAGCCTCACTCTCTCTCTCTCTGCACCCGACTCATCCTCTCTCTCTCTCTCTCTCTCTGCACCCGACTCAGCCTCTCTCTCTCTCTCTGCACCCGACTCAGCCTCCCTCTCTCTCTCTCTCTCTGCACCCGACTCAGCCTCCCTCTCTCTCTCTCTCTCTGCACCCGACTCAGCCTCTCCCTCTCTCTCTTTCTCTCTGCACCCGACTCAGCCTCTCTCTCTCTCTCTCTGCACCCGACTCAGCCTCTCTCTCTCTCTCTCTCTCTCTCTGCACCTGACTCAGCCTCACTCTCTCTCTCTCTGCACCCGACTCAGCCTCTCTCTCTCTCTCTCTGCACCCGACTCAGCCTCTCTCTCTCTCTCTCTGCACCCGACTCAGCCTCTCTCTCTCTCTCTCTGCACCCGACTCAGCCTCTCTCTCTCTCTCTCTCTGCACCCGACTCAGCCTCTCTGTCTCTCTCTCTGCACCCGACTCAGCCTCTCTCTCTCTCTCTCTCTGCACCCGACTCAGCCTCTCTCTCTCTCTCTCTGCACCCGACTCAGCCTCTCTCTCTCTCTCTCTGCACCCGACTCAGCCTCTCTCTCTCTCTCTCTGCACCCGACTCAGCCTCTCTCTCTCTCTCTCTCTGCACCCGACTCAGCCTCTCTCTCTCTCTCTCTCTCTCTCTCTGCACCCGACTCAGCCTCTCTCTCTCTATCTCTCTGCACCCGACTCAGCCTCTCTCTCTCTCTCTCTCTGCACCCGACTCAGCCTCTCTCTCTCTCTCTCTCTCTGCACCCGACTCAGCCTCTCTCTCTCTCTCTCTCTCTCTGCACCCGACTCAGCCTCTCTCTCTCTCTCTCTCTCTGCACCCGACTCAGCCTCTCTCTCTCTCTCTCTCTCTCTGCACCTGACTCAGCCTCTCTCTCTCTCTGCACCCGACTCGGCCTCTCTCTCTCTCCCTCTCTCTGCACCTGACTCAGCCTCTCTCTCTCTCTGCACCCGACTCAGCCTCTCTCTCTCTCTCTGCACCCGACTCAGCCTCTCTCTCTCTCTGCACCCGACTCAGCCTCTCTCTCTCTCTCTCTCTCTGCACCCGACTCAGCCTCTGTCTCTCTCTCTGCACCCGACTCAGCCTCTCTCTCTCTCTCTCTCTCTGCACCCGACTCAGCCTCTCTCTCTCTCTCTCTCTGCACCCGACTCAGCCTCTCTCTCTCTGCACCCGACTCAGCCTCTCTCTCTCTCTCTCTCTGCACCCGACTCAGCCTCTCTCTCTCTCTCTCTCTGCACCCGACTCAGCCTCTCTCTCTCTCTCTCTGCACCCGACTCAGCCTCTCTCTCTCTCTCTCTGCACCCGACTCAGCCTCTCTCTCTCTCTCTCTGCACCCGACTCAGCCTCTCTCTCTCTCTCTCTCTCTGCACCCGACTCAGCCTCTCTCTCTCTCTCTCTCTCTCTGCACCCGACTCAGCCTCTCTCTCTCTCTCTCTGCACCCGACTCAGCCTCTCTCTCTCTCTCTCTCTGCACCCGACTCAGCCTCTCTCTCTCTCTCTCTCTGCACCCGACTCAGCCTCTCTCTCTCTCTCTCTCTCTGCACCCGACTCAGCCTCTCTCTCTCTCTCTCTCTTTGCACCCGACTCAGCCTCTCTCTCTCTCTCTCTCTGCACCCGACTCAGCCTCTCTCTCTCTCTGCACTGACTCAGCCTCTCTCTCTCTCTGCACTGACTCAGCCTCTCTCTCTCTCTGCACTGACTCAGCCTCTCTCTCTCTCTGCACTGACTCAGCCTCTCTCTCTCTCTGCACTGACTCAGCCTCTCTCTCTCTCTGCACTGACTCAGCCTCTCTCTCTCTCTGCACTGACTCAGCCTCTCTCTCTCTCTGCACTGACTCAGCCTCTCTCTCTCTCTGCACTGACTCAGTCTCTCTCTCTCTCTGCACTGACTCAGCCTCTCTCTCTCTCTCTCTCTCTCTCTCTCTCTCTCTGCACCTGACTCAGCCTCTCTCTCTCTCTCTCTCTCTCTGCACCCGACTCAGCCTCTCTCTTTCTCTCTCCCCGCACCCTGACTCAGCCTCTCTCTCTCTCTCTCTCTGCACCCGACTCAGCCTCTCTCTCTCTCTCTCTGCACTGACTCAGCCTCTCTCTCTCTCTCTCTGCACTCGACTCAGCCTCTCTCTCTCTCTCTGCACCCGACGCACCCTCTCTCTCTCTCTCTCTGCACCCGACTCAGCCTCTCTCTCTCTCTCTCTGCACCCGACTCAGCCTCTCTCTCTCTCTCTCTGCACCCGACTCAGCCTCTCTCTCTCTCTGCACTCGACTCAGCCTCTCTCTCTCTCTCTCTCTCTCTCTCTGCACCCGACTCAGCCTCTCTCTCTCTCTCTCTCTTTGCACCCGACTCAGCCTCTCTCTCTCTCTCTCTCTCTCTCTCTCTCTGCACCTGACTCAGCCTCTCTCTCTCTCTCTCTCTCTCTGCACCCGACTCAGCCTCTCTCTTTCTCTCTCCCCGCACCCTGACTCAGCCTCTCTCTCTCTGCACCCGACTCAGCCTCTCTCTCTCTCTCTCTGCACTGACTCAGCCTCTCTCTCTCTCTCTCTGCACTCGACTCAGCCTCTCTCTCTCTCTCTCTCTGCACTCGACTCAGCCTCTCTCTCTCTCTCTCTCTCTGCACCCGACTCAGCCTCTCTCTCTCTCTCTCTGCACTCGACTCAGCCTCTCTCTCTCTCTGCACCCGACTCAGCCTCTCTCTCTCTCTCTCTGCACCCGACTCAGCCTCTCTCTCTCTCTCTCTGCACCCGACTCAGCCTCTCTCTCTCTCTCTCTGCACCCGACTCAGCCTCTCTCTCTCTCTGCACTGACTCAGCCTCTCTCTCTCTCTCTCTCTCTCTCTCTCTGCACCCGACTCAGCCTCTCTCTCTCTCTCTCTGCACCCGACTCAGCCTCTCTCTCTCTCTCTCTGCACCCGACTCAGCCTCTCTCTCTCTCTCTCTGCACCCGACTCAGCCTCTCTCTCTCTCTCTCTGCACCCGACTCAGCCTCTCTCTCTCTCTCTCTGCACCCGACTCAGCCTCTCTCTCTCTCTCTGCACCCGACTCAGCCTCTCTCTCTCTCTCTCTGCACCCGACTCAGCCTCTCTCTCTCTCTCTCTGCACCCGACTCAGCCTCTCTCTCTCTCTCTCTGCACCCGACTCAGCCTCTCTCTCTCTCTCTCTGCACCCGACTCAGCCTCTCTCTCTCTCTCTCTGCACCCGACTCAGCCTCTCTCTCTCTCTCTCTGCACCCGACTCAGCCTCTCTCTCTCTCTCTCTGCACCCGACTCAGCTCTCTCTCTCTCTCTCTGCACCCGACTCAGCCTCTCTCTCTCTCTCTCTGCACCCGACTCAGCCTCTCTCTCTCTCTCTCTGCACCCGACTCAACCTCTCTCTCTCTCTCTCTGCACCCGACTCAGCCTCTCTCTCTCTCTCTCTGCACCCGACTCAGCCTCTCTCTCTCTCTCTCTGCACCCGACTCAGCCTCTCTCTCTCTCTCTCTGCACCCGACTCAGCCTCTCTCTCTCTCTCTCTGCACCCGACTCAGCCTCTCTCTCTCTCTCTCTGCACCCGACTCAGCCTCTCTCTCTCTCTCTCTGCACCCGACTCAGCCTCTCTCTCTCTCTCTCTGCACCCGACTCAGCCTCTCTCTCTCTCTCTCTGCACCCGACTCAGCCTCTCTCTCTCTCTCTCTGCACCCGACTCAGCCTCTCTCTCTCTCTCTCTCTGCACCCGACTCAGCCTCTCTCTCTCTCTCTCTGCACCCGACTCAGCCTCTCTCTCTCTCTCTCTCTGCACCCGACTCAGCCTCTCGCTCTCTCTCTCTGCACCCGACTCAGCCTCTCTCTCTCTCTCTCTGCACCCGACTCAGCCTCTCTCTCTCTCTCTCTGCACCCGACTCAGCCTCTCTCTCTCTCTCTCTCTGCACCCGACTCAGCCTCTCTCTCTCTCTCTCTGCACCCGACTCAACCTCTCTCTCTCCTCTCTGCACCCGACTCAGCCTCTCTCTCTCTCTCTCTGCACCCGACTCAGCCTCTCTCTCTCTCTCTCTGCACCCGACTCAGCCTCTCTCTCTCTCTCTCTGCACCCGACTCAGCCTCTCTCTCTCTCTCTCTGCACCCGACTCAGCCTCTCTCTCTCTCTCTCTCTGCACCCGACTCAGCCTCTCTCTCTCTCTCTGCACCCGACTCAGCCTCTCTCTCTCTCTCTCTGCACCCGACTCAGCCTCTCTCTCTCTCTCTCTGCACCCGACTCAGCCTCTCTCTCTCTCTCTCTGCACCCGACTCAGCCTCTCTCTCTCTCTCTCTGCACCCGACTCAGCCTCTCTCTCTCTCTCTCTGCACCCGACTCAGCCTCTCTCTCTCTCTCTCTGCACCCGACTCAGCCTCTCTCTCTCTCTCTCTGCACCCGACTCAGCCTCTCTCTCTCTCTCTCTGCACCCGACTCAGCCTCTCTCTCTCTCTCTCTGCACCCGACTCAGCCTCTTTCTCTCTCTCTCTCTGCACCCGACTCAGCCTCTCTCTCTCTCTCTCTGCACCCGACTCAGCCTCTCTCTCTCTCTCTCTGCACCCGACTCAGCCTCTCTCTCTCTCTCTCTGCACCCGACTCAGCCTCTCTCTCTCTCTCTCTGCACCCGACTCAGCCTCTCTCTCTCTCTCTCTGCACCCGACTCAGCCTCTCTCTCTCTCTCTCTGCACCCGACTCAGCCTCTCTCTCTCTCTCTCTCTGCACCCGACTCAGCCTCTCTCTCTCTCTCTCTGCACCCGACTCAGCCTCTCTCTCTCTCTCTCTGCACCCGACTCAGCCTCTCTCTCTCTCTCTCTGCACCCGACTCAGCCTCTCTCTCTCTCTCTCTGCACCCGACTCAGCCTCTCTCTCTCTCTCTGCACCCGACTCAGCCTCTCTCTCTCTCTGCACCCGACTCAGCCTCTCTCTCTCTCTCTCTTTCTCTCTGCACCCGACACAGCCCCTCTCTCTCTCTCTCTCTGCACCCGACTCAGCCTCTCTCTCTCTCTCTCTGCACCCGACTCAGCCTCTCTCTCTCTCTCTCTCTGCACCTGACTCAGCCTCTCTCTCTCTCTCTCTCTTTCTCTCTGCACCCGACTCAGCCCCTCTCTCTCTCTGCACCCGACTCAGCCTCTCTCTCTCTCTCTCTCTGCACCCGACTCAGCCTCTCTCTCTCTCTCTCTCTGCACCCGACTCAGCCTCTCTCTCTCTCTTTCTCTCTGCACCCGACACAGCCCCTCTCTCTCTCTCTCTCTGCACCCGACTCAGCCTCTCTCTCTCTCTCTCTGCACCCGACTCAGCCTCTCTCTCTCTCTCTC
Source organism: Carcharodon carcharias (assembly GCF_017639515.1). Classification (NCBI taxonomy): domain Eukaryota; kingdom Metazoa; phylum Chordata; class Chondrichthyes; order Lamniformes; family Lamnidae; genus Carcharodon; species Carcharodon carcharias. The sequence continues at coordinate 94,095 of NW_024470764.1, forward strand.
TCTGCACCCGACTCAGCCTCTCTCTCTCTCTCTCTCTGCACCCGACTCAGCCTCTCTCTCTCTCTCTCTCTGCACCCGACTCAGCCTCTCTCTCTCTCTCTCTCTCTGCACCCGACTCAGCCTCTCTCTCTCTCTCTCTGCACCCGACTCAGCCTCTCTCTCTCTCTCTCTTTCTCTCTGCACCCGACTCAGCCTCTCTCTCTCTCTCTCTCTCTGCACCCGACTCAGCCTCTCTCTCTCTCTCTCTCTGCACCCGACTCAGCCTCTCTCTCTCTCTCTCTCTCTTTCTCTCTGCACCCGACTCAGCCTCTCTCTCTCTCTCTCTCTGCACCCGACTCAGCCTCTCTCTCTCTCTCTCTCTGCACCCGACTCAACCTCTCTCTCTCTCTCTGCACCCGACTCAGCCTCTCTCTCTCTCTCTGCACCCGACTCAGCCTCTCTCTCTCTCTCTCTCTCTGCACCCGACTCAGCCTCTCTCTCTCTCTCTCTTTCTCTCTGCACCCGACTCAGCCTCACTCTCTCTCTCTCTTTCTCTCTGCACCCGACTCAGCCTCACTCTCTCTCTCTCTGCACCCGACTCAGCCTCTCTCTCTCTCTCTCTCTCTGCACCCGACTCAGCCTCTCTCTCTCTCTCTCTCTCTGCACCCGACTCAGCCTCCCTCTCTCTCTCTCTCTCTCTGCACCCGACTCAGCCTCCCTCTCTCTCTCTCTCTCTCTCTCTCTGCACCCGACTCAGCCTCTCCCTCTCTCTCTTTCTCTCTGCACCCGACTCAGCCTCTCTCTCTCTCTCTCTGCACCCGACTCAGCCTCTCTCTCTCTCTCTCTCTCTGCACCTGACTCAGCCTCACTCTCTCTCTCTCTGCACCCGACTCAGCCTCTCTCTCTCTCTCTGCACCCGACTCAGCCTCTCTCTCTCTCTCTGTGCACCCGACTCAGCCTCTCTCTCTCTCTCTCTCTGCACCCGACTCAGCCTCTCTCTCTCTCTCTCTGCACCCGACTCAGCCTCTCTCTCTCTCTCTCTGCACCCGACTCAGCGTCTCTCTCTCTCTCTCTCTGCACCCGACTCAGCCTCTCTCTCTCTCTCTCTCTGCACCCGACTCAGCCTCTCTCTCTCTCTCTCTGCACCCGACTCAGCCTCTCTCTCTCTCTCTCTCTCTCTCTGCACCCGACTCAGCCTCTCTCTCTCTATCTCTCTGCACCCGACTCAGCCTCTCTCTCTCTCTCTCTCTGCACCCGACTCAGCCTCTCTCTCTCTCTCTCTCTCTGCACCCGACTCAGCCTCTCTCTCTCTCTCTCTCTCTCTCTGCACCCGACTCAGCCTCTCTCTCTCTCTCTCTCTCTGCACCCGACTCAGCCTCTCTCTCTCTCTCTCTCTCTCTCTCTGCACCTGACTCAGCCTCTCTCTCTCTCTCTCTCTCTCTGCACCCGACTCGGCCTCTCTCTGTCTCCCTCTCTCTGCACCTGACTCAGCCTCTCTCTCTCTCTGCACCTGACTCAGCCTCTCTCTCTCTCTGCACCCGACTCAGCCTCTCTCTCCCTCTGCACCCGACTCAGCCTCTCTCTCCCTCTGCACCCGACTCAGCCTCTCTCTCTCTCTGCACCCGACTCAGCCTCTCTCTCTCTCTGCACCCGACTCAGCCTCTCTCTCTCTCTCTCTCTCTCTCTGCACCCGACTCAGCCTCTCTCTCTCTCTCTCTCTCTGCACCCGACTCAGCCTCTCTCTCTCTCTCTCTGCACCCGACTCAGCCTCTCTCTCTCTGCACCCGACTCAGCCTCTCTCTCTCTCTCTCTGCACCCGACTCAGCCTCTCTCTCTCTCTCTCTCTCTCTGCACCCGACTCAGCCTCTCTCTCTCTCTCTCTGCACCCGACTCAGCCTCTCTCTCTCTCTCTCTGCACCCGACTCAGCCTCTCTCTCTCTCTCTCTGCACCCGACTCAGCCTCTCTCTCTCTCTCTCTCTGCACCCGACTCAGCCTTACTCTCTCTCTCTCTCTGCACCCGACTCAGCCTCTCTCTCTCTCTCTCTCTGCACCCGACTCAGCCTCTCTCTCTCTCTCTCTCTGCACCCGACTCAGCCTCTCTTTCTCTCTCTCTCTGCACCCGACTCAGCCTCTCTCTCTCTCTCTCTCTCTCTCTGCACCTGACTCAGCCTCTCTCTCTCTCTCTCTGCACCCGACTCAGCCTCTCTCTCTCTCTCTCTGCACCCGACTCAGCCTCTCTCTCTCTCTCTCTCTGCACCCCACTCAGCCTCTCTCTCTCTCTCTCTGCACCCGACTCAGCCTCTCTCTCTCTCTCTCTCTGCACCCGACTCAGCCTCTCTCTCTCTCTCTCTCTGCACCCGACTCAGCCTCTCTCTCTCTCTCTCTCTGCACCCGACTCAGCCTCTCTCTCTCTCTCTCTCTGCACCCGACTCAGCCTCTCTCTCTCTCTCTCTCTGCACCCGACTCAGCCTCTCTCTCTCTCTCTCTCTGCACCCGACTCAGCCTCTCTCTCTCTCTCTCTCTCTGCACCCGACTCAGCCTCTCTCTCTCTCTCTCTCTCTCTCTGCACCCGATTCACCCTCTCTCTCTCTCTCTCTCTCTGCACCCGACTCAGCCTCTCTCTCTCTCTCTCTGCACCCGACTCAGCCTCTCTCTCTCTCTCTCTGCACCCGACTCAGCCTCTCTCTCTCTCTCTCTCTGCACCCGACTCAGCCTCTCTCTCTCTCTCTCTCTGCACCCGACTCAGCCTCTCTCTCTCTCTCTCTCTGCACCCGACTCAGCCTCTCTCTCTCTCTCTCTCTGCACCCGACTCAGCCTCTCTCTCTCTCTCTCTCTGCACCCGACTCAGCCTCTCTCTCTCTCTCTCTCTCTCTCTGCACCCGATTCAGCCTCTCTCTCTCTCTCTCTCTCTGCACCCGACTCAGCCTCTCTCTCTCTCTCTCTCTGCACCTGACTCAGCCTCTCTCTCTCTCTCTCTCTGCACCCGACTCAGCCTCTCTCTCTCTCTCTCTCTCTGCACCTGACTCAGCCTCTCTCTCTCTCTCTCTCTCTCTGCACCTGACTCAGCCTCTCTCTCTCTCTCTCTCTCTCTGCACCCGACTCAGCCTCTCTCTCTCTCTCTCTCTCTCTCTGCACCCGACTCAGCCTCTCTCTCTCTCTCTCTCTCTCTGCACCTGACTCAGCCTCTCTCTCTCTCTCTCTGCACCTGACTCAGCCTCTCTCTCTCTCTCTCTCTCTCTCTCTCTGCACCCGACTCAGCCTCTCTCTTTCTCTCTCCCCGCACCCTGACTCAGCCTCTCTCTCTCTCTCTCTCTGCACCCGACTCAGCCTCTCTCTCTCTCTCTCTCTGCACCCGACTCAGCCTCTCTCTCTCTCTCTCTCTGCACCTGACTCAGCCTCTCTCTCTCTCTCTCTGCACTGACTCAG
>NW_024470764.1:102500-107500 GCF_017639515.1 Carcharodon carcharias
CAGATGATCTGGGTCATTATCATGTTGTTGTTTGTGGGATCTTGCTGTGCATAAATGGGCTGCTGAGTTTCCTACATTACAACAGTGACCACACTTCAAAAAAAAAACAGTTCTCCATTGTGTGTGAAACACTCTGGGACGTCCCGAGGGGGCGACAGGAGCTGGAGAAACGCGATCTTGATAAATTTCTATCTCAATATTAAAGGGTTAATAATGAGTAAGAAGCCCCTCCCCAGACAAACTCTCCCCTGAGCAGGGCCACCTCCGAGGCAGCCCCTCACCCGAAGCAGCCCACCGCACCCCTCCCGCCGCCCACACCCCCACCTTGGCAGCTTCTCCCCCTCTCCCGTGGTCACTCCTCCCCCTCCCCCTCCCCCCCGTACCTGTCGGATGTCCCAGTTGACGTTCCATTGCCTCATGTTATTGAATCTCCACATCTTCACCATGTCTCCCACACTGAGGTCGATGCGGATCAGACGGTTTGGAGCGATACCCAGGACCTCTTCCTTCTTACAGCCCTTAAACCTGTTCAGACAAACACACCGTCACAAACCAGCATCAAACTCCTCCGTGTCAACCCAGGACCCGCGCACTCCCAACAGCCTCACACTCCCGAGTCCGCACTTTCCCATATGCTGACCCATGTACTTTGGGAAAAACCTGTATTTTCTTTTTGCTCTTTTTAAAGCCGAGGGAAAGCGGTGAGTATTCCGAAGAGGATTAATTAGTTTCCTGACTATGACATCATTAGGTTCTAAGAAATGCCCCTTTGACCGGAGGTTACCACCGAGAGGAACAGCTAAGAAGCAAAGGGCAAATAGAAAGTGAATTGCAGTGGTGTTGGGCTTCAGCCCGGTGTTTCTGATTGGCAGTCCACACTGAGAATTTGAGAGAGAGGAAATCAGCAAAGTTCCCTCTGAATGGAACTGTTTTCTGTTTCGCTGTTTTCAAACAGATCCTGGTGTTGATGCAGATCTTGAAAACGGAGCCAAGGCTGTGTCACACTGTGGGTTATTACAGTTGGAAATGGTGGAGAGCTGAACTCAGGAAGGGTGAGGGAGCGTGGATTAGACCAAGACCCATTGCTGCTGTTTCAGTGTTGCCAGAGCCCGCCAGACTGTTTCGAGGGGTCGGAGAAGGGAGTCTCTGGGGATTCTGTGCAATCAAGAGTGTTGTGACCCAAGTGAGAGGGGGCTCGTGGGCATTGGCCTTGTGGGTGTTAAACATGTCCGGGACTCCAGATGGATTACAGCTGCAGGTGAATGCAACTCAAGGTTGAGTGGGAAGTGAGGGATCCTCCATCGCGGAGGAAGAGTTGGAAAGATCGAGAACGCACGTGGGTGCCAACTTTGTGTGGGAAGTGACGCGGTAACTACGTGAGGTGTATCTTTGTTGTTTCGACTATTTAAAGGTGAAATGTATCATTTTATTTGAAATATCCTTCTGCCGTTAATAAATGTTCGAACGCTGTTGATATTGGTTTGTTTGTTACAGTAAAGGTTTTCAAAAGCGAAATCTGGTCCCGTAGTTTTCCTTCTGTTGGCAATGGGGCGGGTGGGGGGGGGGGGTTCCTTTCCTTTAAAAGTAAATCGGTCTCTAAGGGGACGGTGAGACCCAACAGAGTCTCGCAAGGGTATAGATTGCTCATCTCTCGGTAACATCGGCGATCTGGGTCACTACCCCGTGGCTGTTTGTGGGATCTCGCTGTGTGGGGATTCGTTTGCTGCGCCTGGGTAGAAACGGCTTCGTTGTCTGAGACATCCCGAGGGTGGAAATCTAAATGCAGAAGTCTTTTCTCCCCTCGCAATGGGACTGGGTTTAAACCCCCCACCCGCACACTCGGAGCTTGTCGGGAGAATGTCACCCCCAGCACATTTACCCGCTTTTCAACATCAGTTTCAAATCTATAAAGTGCAGCGAGTGTTACCTGACGACAAAGTAGGAGAGTCCGAACTCTGGGAGTGACTGCCAGGCCTGGATAAACTTCATCTTGGTTTCCATGAGGTTGAGCTGTGCGATGTTCTGGTAAGCCTCCAGGATACGAGGGGTTAACTGCAAAGAGGGAACACGTCACAGGATTATTCTGACCGGCCGCGCTCGAGTCTCGAAATCAAACTGGTGAGAAACCAACCCAGGGGGAATTTCGGCTTTCCCAGTACAGACATAGAGGCCTGTCGCCGATCCCTGTGCGGGAGCGAGAGAGGCCAGAGTTTACGGGTGTGCAAGAGCGAGAGAGCGAGCGGCCAGAGTTTACGGGTGTGTGAGAGCGAGAGAGTGAGCAGCCAGAGTTTACGGGTGTGTGAGAGCGAGCGGCCAGAGTTTACGGGTGTGCGGGAGCGAGAGAGCGAGCGGCCAGAGTTTACGGGTGTGCGGGAGCGAGAGAGCGAGCGGCCAGAGTTTACGGGTGTGAGAGAGCGAGAGAGCGAGCGGCCAGAGTTTACGGGTGTGCGAGAGCGAGAGAGCGAGTGGCCAGAGTTTACGCGGTGCGGGAGCGAGAGAGTGAGCGGCCAGAGTTTACGGGTGTGTGAGAGAGTAAGCGGCCAGAGTTTACGGGTGTGCGAGAGCGAGAGAGCGAGCGCCCAGAGTTTGCGGGTGTGCAAGAGCGAGAGAGGACAGAGTTTACGGGTGTGCGAGAGCAAGAGAGCGAGAGAGGCCAGAGTTTACGGGTGTGCGAGAGCGAGAGAGGCCGGAGTTTACCGGTGTGCGAGAGCAAGAGAGCGAGAGCGGCCAGAGTTTACAGGTGTGCGAGAGCGAGAGAGCGAGAGCGGCCAGAGTTTACGGGTGTGCGAGAGCAAGAGAGGCCAGAGTTTACAGGTGTGCGAGAGCGAGAGCGGCCAGAGTTTACAGGTGTGCGAGAGCGAGAGAGTGAGAGCGGCCAGAGTTTACGGGTGTGCGAGAGCGAGAGAGCGAGAGCGGCCAGAGTTTACAGGTGTGCGAGAGCGAGAGCGGCCAGAGGTTACGGGTGTGCAAGAGCGAGAGAGCGAGAGCGGCCAGAGTTTACGGGTGTGCGAGAGCAAGAGAGCAAGCGGCCAGAGTTTATGGGTGTGCGAGAGTGAGAGAGCGAGCGGCCAGTGTTTACGGGTGTGTGAGAGAGCGAGCGGCCAGAGTTTACGGGTGTGTGAGAGAGCGAGCGGCCAGAGTTTACGGGTGTGTGAGAGAGGGAGCGGTCAGAGTTTATGGGTGTGCAAGAGTGAGAGTGGCCAGAGTTTACGGGTGTGCGAGAGCGAGAGAGCGAGCGGCCAGAGTTTACGGGTGTGTGAGAGAGCGAGCGGCCAGTGTTTATGGGTGTGCGAGAGCGAGAGCGGCCAGAGTTTACGGGTGTGCGAGAGCGAGAGAGCGAGCGGCCAGAGTTTACGGGTGTGAGAGAGTGAGAGAGCGAGAGCGGACAGAGTTTATGGGTGTGAGAGCGAGAGAGCGAGAGCGGTCAGTGTTTACGGGAGTGTGAGAGAGCGAGCGGCCAGAGTTTACGGGTGTGAGAGAGCGAGCGGCCAGAGTTTACGGGTGTGCGAGAGCGAGAGCGGCCAGAGATTACGGGTGTGAGAGCGAGAGAGCGAGAGCGGTCAGTGTTTACGGGTGTGCGGGAGCGAGAGAGCGAGAGCAGCCAGAGTTTACGGGTGTGCGGGAGAGCGAGCGGCCAGAGTTTACGGGTGTGTGGGAGAGCGAGCGGCCAGAGTTTAGAGGTGTGGGAGAGCGAGAGAGCGAGAGCGGCCAGTGTTTACGGGTATCAGAGAGAGCGAGAGTGGTCAGAGTTTACGAGTGTGCAGGAGCGAGCAGATAGAATTTACGGGTGTGCGAGAGAGCGAGCGGTCAGTGTTTACGGGTGTGCGAGAGTGAGAGAGCGCGAGCGAGCAGAGTTTACGGGTGTCAGAGAGAGCGAGAGTGGTCAGAGTTTACGAGTGTGCGGGAGCGAGAGAGCCAGAGCGGCCAGAGTTTATCGGTGTGCGAGAGTGAGAGAGCAAGCAAGCGGCCAGAGTTTACGGGTGTGCGAGAGCGAGAGAGCGAGCGGCCAGAGTTTAGGGGTGTGCGAGAGCGAGCGGCCAGAGTTTACAGGTGTGCGAGAGCGAGAGAGCCAGAGCGGCCAGAGTTTATGGGTGTGCGAGAGTGAGAGAGCGAGCAAGCGGCCAGAGTTTATGGGTGTGTGGGAGCGAGAGAGCGAGAGGCCAGAGTTTACAGGTGTGCGAGAGCGAGAGAGCGAGCGGCCAGAGTTTACGGGTGTGAGAGAGAGCGAGAGTGGCCAGAGTTACGAGTATGCGGGAGCGAGAGAGCCAGAGCGGCCAGAATTTATGGGTGTGCGAGAGTGAGAGAGCGAGCAAGCGGCCAGAGCTTATGGGTGTGCGAGAGTGAGAGAGCGAGAGGCCAGAGTTTACGGGTGTGCGATAGCGAGAGAGCGAGTGGCTAGAGTTTACGGGTGTGCGAGAGCGAGAGAGCGCGAGCGGACAGAGTTTATGGGTGTGCGAGAGTGAGAGAGCGAGAGCGGACAGAGTTTATGGGTGTGCGAGAGTGAGAGAGCGAGAGTGGCCAGTGTTTACGGGTGTGTGAGAGAGCGAGCGGCCAGAGTTTACAGGTGTGCAGGAGCAAGAGCGGCCAGAGTTTACAGGTGTGCGAGAGCGAGAGAGCGAGCGGCCAGTGTTTACGGGTGTGTGAGAGAGCGAGCGGCCAGAGTTTATGGGTGTGCGAGAGCGAGAGAGCGAGAGCGGCCAGAGTTTACGGGTGTGCAAGACCGAGAGAGTGAGCGGCCAGAGTTTACGGGTGTGCAAGACCGAGAGAGTGAGCGGCCAGAGTTTACGAGTGTGGGAGAGTGAGAGCGAGAGCGAGAGCGGCCAGAGTTTACACGTGTGCGGGAGCGAGAGCGGCCAGAGTTTACAGGTGTGCAGAAGCGAGAGAGCGAGAGCGGCCAGAGTTTACGGGTGTGCGAGAGCGAGAGAGCAAGCGGCCAGAGTTTACGGGTGTGTGAGAGTGAGAGAGCGAGCGGCCAGTGCTTATGGGTGTGAGAGAGAGCG
>NW_024470764.1:112500-114031 GCF_017639515.1 Carcharodon carcharias
GGTCGGGTCAGTGTGTGTGTGTATATGTGTGTGGGGTGGGGTCAGTGTGTGTGTGTGTGTGTGTGTGTGTGTGAGTGTGTCTGGGGTCGGGTCAGTGTGTGTGTGTGGGGTGGGGTCAGTGTGTGTGTGTGTGTGTGTGTGTGTGAGTGTGTCTGGGGTCGGGTCAGTGTGTGTGTGTGGGGTGGGGTCAGTGTGTGTGTGTGTGTGTGTGTGTGTGTGTGTGTGTGGGGTGGGGTCAGTGTGTGTGTGTGGGGTGGGGTCAGTGTGTGTGTGTGGGGTGGGGTCAGTGTGTGTGTGTGTGTGTGTGTGTGTGTGTGGGGTGGGGTCAGTGTGTGTGTGATCACTGCCTCTGTTGTGTCCTGTCTGTAGTGCGGAGCTCTGCTGTGAGCACCATGTCTCAGGCTGATGTCTTGTACCTGCTTGACTTTGTACTTTTTCTGATATCTGAAGGAGACGAGGGATTTGGTGTTGATGTCCTCAGTGTTGGTGTCGGAGGTGACCTGAGAGCCGGGATTGGCGTTCTGTAATCTGAGGAAGGAGAGGATATTCTGGACCTCGCTGGAGTATGAACTGTCAGCCATTGTTTTATTCTTCGCCGCTAACCGACAGGCAGCCATCCACTTGGCGTACTGATCCTCCTACAACAGGCAAGAGAAACTGGACATCAGCTACTCAGCTACAAAATAAACTACAAAGTCAGATCCCAATTTCTCCCCACCGCCCCCCCCACCAAACAACCTCCCCCCCTCCCAGCCCTCCTGTCCACTGGTAACTCACTCAGGAGCAGAACATTAACCCTGCAATACCGACCCCCCCCCCCCCAGATCACAGGGCATAGCCGCCTGGCTATTTGACTGCCGAAGCCATCGCTGCCTAAGCCGAGTTGGCTCCCGACAGCCACAGGCTTACCAGCAGGAGCCGGTGATCAGGAACACGACCCCCCCCCCCCCCCACCCCCCACATGCTGCTTTATGGAGTCGCTGCAGCAGAGAAGGAGGCCATTCGGCCCCGGGTCCGTGCTTTACGCCACCAAACCCCCCCCCCCCCACCACCTTCAGCCCAGGATGCCACCGTCAGTCGCAGCTCCGACTGCCACTGGGACAGACGCTGCTGTTTCGCCTGTCTCTGTATGGCACCAGGGGGAGGAGGGAGGCCCTGTGCTGTTCCCTGTCCTGCCCCCACAACCCTGTTTCTCACCACTACCCCCACCCCCCACCAGCCCCCTTTCTCTCTCTCTCTCTCTTTGTGCCGGGCACAGCTCAGCGTGGACCTGCTGTTCCATCGACGGCCAGTAGAGGGATGCACTGAGACGGGGCTCCGGGTTGAGGTGGGGGGGGGGGGGGGGGGGGGGGGGGGGGGGGGGGGGGGGGGGGGGGGGGGGGGGGGGGGGGGGGGGGGGGGGGGGGGGGGGGGGGGGGGGGGGGGGGGGGGGGGGGGGGGGGGGGGGGGGGGGGGGGGGGGGGGGGGGGGGGGGGGGGGGGGGGGGGGGGGGGGGGGGGGGGGGGGGGGGGGGGGGGGGGGGGGGGGGGGG